>NC_084615.1:37628218-37795718 GCF_033978795.1 Nerophis ophidion | reverse complement strand
AAAAAATACCGCGATATTAATAAAAGCCAATATCGCCCAGCCCTAGTTTGGGGGTATCCATAATATGCGGATAGGGAGAAGTTTTTTATATTTACAATGAGTTGGGTGTGTCTTGACCTCTGCAGCAGAGGCTCCGTCGAACCCCCGAGTCCGACTCACCGAACTCGTAGGGTTCAATCGAACCCAGGTTAAGAACCACTGAACTAGAATATACAACATGTTTTCTGTTATTTCACCTTTTTTTGTTAAGTACATAACTCCACATGTGTTCAGTCATAGTTGTGATGCCTTTAGTGACGATCTACAATGTAAATAGTCCTGAAAATAAAGAAAATCCATTGAATGAGGAGGTGTGTCCAAACTTTTGCCTGTACTGTATTATATAGCATGTCCTAAAAATAATTTTGAACCCAACCCATAGAGGGCGCCACAAATGTCATAAAAAGGATCAAATACAGCGGTACTAAAATGCCTCTGGGTTTTCATACACTTACTCTGTGTTAGTACGATTAAGTACATGCTCGTGTCAGTCACTCTTCTTTTTAATGGCAAAATAACACCATAGAGCCAGACAAAGTTGTAGCATACAGTAATACAGGCATCAGCAATTATTTTGACTCAGGGGGCCAAATTTAGAGAACATTTTTTGTCTAGGGGCCGGTATATGCATTTTTTGGAACACTAATACAAAACATCTCAATAATGTCTGATTGAATGCTAAAAACGTTATGACAGATCGCCTTAAAAAATTGAATGGAATTTTTTTTTTTTACTGAATGAGACACCTAGAATGTCCATGAAAATAAAGAACGTGGGATTTACAATAGGGTTGTACGTTGTACCGATCCGTTGTGGTGAAGAAAGAGCTGAGCCGGAAGGCAACGCTCTCAATTTACCGGTCGATCTACGTTCCCATCCTCACCTATTGTCATGAGCTTTGGGTCATGACCGAAAGGATAAGATCACGGGTACAAGCGGCCGAAATGAGTTTCCACCGCCGTGTGGCGGGGCTCTCCCTTAGGGATAGGGGGAGAATCTCTGTCATCCGGGAGGAACTCAAAGTAAAGCCGCTGCTCCTCCACATCGAGAGGAGCCATATGAAGTGGTTCGGGCATCTGGTTAGGATGCCACCCGAATGCCTAGGGCACATCCAAGGAGGCCACGGGGAAGATCCAGACACGTTGGGAAGACTATGTCTCCCGGCTGGCCTGGAAACGCCTGGGGATCCCCCGGGAAGAGCTGGACCAAGTGGCTGGGGAGAGGGACGTCTGGGTTTTCCTGCTTAGGCTGCTGCCCCCGCGACCCGACCTCAGATAAGCGGAAGAAGATGAATGGATGGATGGATGGATTTACAATATTAACTATGAACAATAAAACACTGCATATTGACAACATATGAACGTCACACCCCCTCTCGATTGACATATTTCACACTCAAATGAAACGCAACAAAAAGGCAACAAACACAGCGAAATATGAAGGCTAAAGAAAACCCACCTACGATCTGATATATCTGATACATCACTAAGCTTTAGAACTTTGTTGTAAAAATCTCCATCCGCGTCTCTCCCTGACACCCGCATTTCAGGCTGGCCGCTCTGGAAAATCTCTGTGGAAAATACACCTCATTCACACTGCACTTGGTGCCTCGTCTGAGCTGCTGTGAATTAGATTACCATAGTAACTAATTAGATTACCATAGTAACTAGTGTATCATGCAAAAGCGCAGATTCCAACCATTGAAATACTTTGTATACTTCAAGACTTACGATAATTTGAAAACATCACTGCACATCATAATGGCAGCTACAGTTTCCATCTTTAAAGATCTAAAAACATTATTTGGGAATGTTCGGCAGGCCAGATTGAAAAGCTAAATGGTCCACATGCGGCTCCACGGGCCTTAATTTGCCTAGTTCTGCTGTAATAGTCTAATCAAAAGCAACAGACAGTATGTCTAGTCACGACAGTGTGACGTGTTGTGCTGTAAAGCTGTTTCAAACATGCGTGTAATTGCATCAGTTGATGTAAACAAAGCTGTGAGCATTTTTGGAGAGAACATGATTGCCAGCACTTTGATAAAGAAGGTGAGAAACACTTGAATTTGGAGGTGGCGTTCATTGCCCTGCCTCCCCCGTTCTTCTCCCTCATCACCAACAAGAGTCTTCATTAAAGGTAAATGTGAAGCTCTGTTTAAATTGAATTCATATGCATTTTACATGTTTATTGTTTGTGAACCAAGTATTATTCCCTGTTAAATAGGGTTTTGTATTAACATTGTTTGGTGTCTGGAACAGATTAATTTAAATTTTTTTCTTGTGGGAAAAATGATTTGGAACACATTCATCCATTTTCTTTCCCTCTTGTCCTCATTAGGGTCAGGAGTTAGCTGGATTCTATCACAGGTGACTTTGGGCGAGCAGCTGGCTAAACTCTACGATATACCAACCTTACTAACCAACCAAGTATAACTCAAAGCAGATTTCCAGGATCTTTAACACTACAGACGTGCGCGGAATGTCATCTCACATCCTCTTGTAACACGACCCCGCGGAGGACAGTTGCTACTGTTCGTCTGCCTGAGCCCCCCTCATTTGCTAATTCCTCAACTCCGAGGCATCGGAATTACTCCTCATGTTGGAAGCCTCCGGATCACCGCCACCATTCCTCCACCTGTCACGCTCCGCTATTACAAATGACAACGCTGCACCCTCAAAGAGTTAAAGGGAGGGATTTAAAAACGTTACCGCTTTACCTTAAGGCGTTGACAGCGGGGACGGTATGTAATGTGTTTTTGAACAGCGAGTAAGATCTGAGGGCGGCCGTGAGCTCCTCTGAAGCCCGAGAGTATTAACAAGCAGTGTTAAATCGGGACATTGAGGTCATGTAGGGTCCTCGCCTCCACTTCTTATAGCCATCAAGTTCAAATCATGTTATTAGGTATTAATTTGACAATAGATTCAGGGCCTGAGTAGTATAGCAATGCAAAGCCCTCATCACCAACAATACTCTTCATTAAAGGTAAATGTGAAGCTCTGTTTAAATTGAATTCATATGCATTTTACATGTTTATTGTTTGTGAACCAAGTATTATTCCCTGTTAAATAGGGTTTTGTATTAACATTGTTTGGTGGCTGGAACAGATTAATTTACATTTTTTTCTTGTGGGAAAAATGATTTGGAACACATTCATCCATTTTCTTTCCCTCTTGTCCTCATTAGGGTCAGGAGTTAGCTGGATTCTATCACAGGTGACTTTGGGCGAGCAGCTGGCTAAACTCTACGATATACCAACCTTACTAACCAACCAAGTATAACTCATAAAGCAGAAGGATTTATCAGTGTTTTTTCTTGCATTTCTGTATGTGAGGATCTGTTGCCCGGATCATGTTTTGTTTTAGTTTAAGACTCCCTTAGTTCTGTTTCAGCACCCCTTGGTCTGTTTTCCCAGTTGCCATGGCTGCTGATTATTTTCACCTTGTTCAGGACGCTCACCTGCTCCCGGGCACTAATCAAAGAGCTATTTATTCCTGCCTCTCGCCACACTCGATCTGGCTTTTTTTCTTTGCACGCAACAAGTTATGTTGGGTTATTCCTGTGATTCTTGATTCATGTTCCTGTGCTAAGCTTTGCCATAGCTTTCCATGCTATCAACATGCTTTTCTGTTTATTCTTGTATTCTTGACTGATTTATAGAAAATAAATCATCTTCCTACATGCACGCTGCCTCTGGAGTTTCGTCTGCATCGTGGGGAAACGATCCGTGCATGACCATGCCACCCAAGCGTAACACTGTAGGCCTTAACATGCACGGAAACCCACCGAAGTTTGCAAGACCATCAGGAGGAGTAAATGTATTTATATTTTAAGAGTCCTGATCAGGAAGGCACCAAATTCACTCATAGCGCCACTTAAGGATTTGTTTTTCAAATTTGGCCCATGCCATCACTTTTAATCATCAATTTGGTCGAGTTCATGACAGGACAGACAAAAAAGTCTCAAGAACGCATGTTCGCAAATAAACAATAAGTCGACCGTTTTTGGCTAAAACCAGGGCTCATATTGTGACACCTGAGTGAAGTCCTGTCTGGGTTTCGTCTGGTTTCATGTTGTCTTGTCATTTCCTGTTTTTATTTTGAAAGGTTAACTCTCCCTCTCGTTTCAGATCACTTGCCCTTCCTCCTGTTTCACTGGTCTGATGTCTCTCCTGATTGCCTGATTGTGTCCACATGTCACCCACCCTCAATGGGTATGAGTGGCTCGTCTTCATTCTGTCCTGTGCCAGAGTGTTTTTGTATCTTTTGTGCGAACCTCCAGCGTTCCATGTCCACAGCCATTGCCATGTTTTTTGTACCCTTTTTGTCAGGTAAGATTAGTTGTTTAGCATTGCCTCCCTTGGAGCGCCTTTTGTTATATTTTGCATATTGTTCTCTTTGCACACTTTTTCCCTCTGCAGCTGGAGCGTTTTGAGTTCAATTAGATTTTGTTAGTTTAGAGGTTAGGTAAGCTCGGCTTTTGATAGCCTGTTAAGTTTCTCCCTTTTTTGGACCCTTTCCCTTGTTTGGAATATATATTTGTTTTCAAAATCCTGCATCTGTGTCCAGAGTCCTGTTCAGGTCGTGACACATATTTTGAAGAACTCATCCTCGGGACTTTTATCAAATGAGATACATTTAATAACCAGGATACTAAAAAGATGGGTGATGACAAATTGAGAAGCATTTTAGCTTACGCCCAAATCCGTCTCACAAGCCTTTCATGTGGCTGTTACGTGTTTGGGTCGCATGTTTATGCGTGGGTCGTTCTTCAAGGATGCAGAGGGAAACTCCGGAGGCAAGGTGCAGGTAAGACAGTGATTTATTCTCATAAATCAGGCAGGAACAAACAAACAAAGCAAGCGTGCAGACTGCACAGGGAGCTGAGGCAAAACTTGGCAAAGGAATCAAGAATCAAAAGCATGGCTCACAAACATGAAGCAAAAGGGAAAGCCAGAATAAGTAGCTGTCTGATTAGTGTCCAAGAGCAGCATCCCGAACACTAACCAGATGCAGGTGAAAACAATCTGCAGTCATGGCAACTAAAACACAACCCCAGGGGTGCTGGAAACAGGAACTGAGGGAGTCAAAAACAAAACAGACATGATCCGGGCAGTGGATCATAACAGTAGCCTGCAGAACATGACCCAAATATTGAACCCAGACATATTTACATCTCATTAATGGAGGAGATACACACTGGGTGGCTGAATAGCTCAACAGGCAATGATGCTTCACTGTACCTGTATTACTTTCAGTGATATATTATGATTACATTTATTTATTTAAACTAGACTGACCTTTACAGTGTCTGCCTAAAAAATGATGGCCCTTAGACAAAAATAATGGAGGACCCCTAGGCTACGACATACGGTAGGATGTGGGCGAGGCACAATGACAAACATTGTTGGTATAGCTGATAATTGGCCACAAAAATATAAACTGGACCTCACAGGGTCAGATCTTAATCATAATTGGTATGATGGTGAAATGAAGCAACAGGAAAATTACACACTTATTTGTTGAACCCTGAGTTAATTGTTATTGTGGTTTGCAGTGACGTGTACAGCTGTATCCAATATGTTGGTTTCATCTAACCAGGGCTGGCATGATTAATCTATTATTTTGTAAGAAAAAAAAACTATTTTCGATTCTGTTGCTTGGATGAATCAATTAATGAGCATACCTAATAGAAATTTAATCCATGCAGTGCCTGAAACTTTAATTGGGATATTTTATGATTTTTTTTCTGCATTCAAACAATTCATTGCGGTCTACAAACAATTTAAAGATGGTTCTTTGGTTAACATTTTGCATAGATTATGTTTTACGGACCATCTTCAAGCCACTTTCTGACCGTCTCTTCAGGATGTGCCGTTTTGTGGGCGGTCTTATTTACGTGCCTCCACTTTGACTGTCTTTTTGTCCTTCATCCATGTTCTACATTTTAGCACTTCCATAACTATTGTACTGACAGATATAAGTTCAAACTATACCCTATTTTTATTAGACATGGCAACAGCGGAGGATGCATGTGCATGTATGAGCCAGTCTGCCCTGCAACAAGAGGATAGAGGGGAAAAAAGGAGCTTATTGACTACAGAGTTACTCTACAGTGGTGGACTCATACAAAGCTTTTTGGGTAAAACTTTACTATGTATGGAGATATCTGCTAACGTCACCAATGGGAAAAGATTTCACAAATTGTGCCAATTCCAAACCTCCCACTTGGGATAAGTATGAAGGAAGGCAAGATTGTTTTATGAATATCTCAGGACTTGTGCAAATCCTAAATACAGAAAAAACGGTACCAATACAGTAAGTAAGAAAAGCTGATTTTGCATATTCAGTCCCCTTTGACACAGACATAGTTTTTGCACGGCCGCTGCAACATAGTGCACATGCAGCTGTGGACTGTTTGGCGGCAAATAGCAGAGAGGTGTTTTATTTTTATTTTTTCAATTAATGCACACACGTTAGATGTGCAATTAAAATGTTAGTCATGTACATTCATAAAAGAAGAATGAAGGCAAGCAGAAAAATTCAACTATTATTATATCAATTATTTTACCTTAAGTACGCATTGAGGCTTTAAAGCATATTTTATCCGATTAATCAAACATACTAATCGATAGATTAAACGAGTACTAAAATAATCGATAGCTGCAGCCCTGCATTCAACTACATATTTATAAAAAACATCAGAAAGAGTGAGGTTTACACCGAGCGAATAATTTTTTTCCCCTTTCCACTGCGTAGTACTTACTTGGCTTGCTTTTCCACTGGTAAAAGCAGTACAATCTAGTACCTGCTCAGCCAGGGTTCCAAGCAGTGCTGGTTATTGATTTCTGGATATTCGGCAGGAAATTAACAAAATAAACACTTGTCCAGGGTGTACCCCGCCTTCCGCCCGATTGTAGCTGAGATAGGCGCCAGCGCCCCCCGCGACCCCGAAAGGGAATAAGCGGTAGAAAATGGAAAAACACACAAGCTAACGCTGAGCTTTGCAGTGTTGCTGTGCCTTCTTTCCGAACACTGCACTCCAGTTTCCCTGCTGTCCACAGTCTCCTTTTGAATAAAATGTATTTCCCTGAATGGGAAAATACAGGAAACACTTATTAGCATCTCTCTTTCCAATACGGCTTGGTTTTTGGAGTTTTACTGAAGTGGTAAACTTGTTCATCCTCAACTGAAGCAGTACCCGGCAGTGGAAAATGGCAATAAATATAGATTGTATAGAATTACAATATATTTGTCCCACGCTGATATCTCAGATGCTGTTATAACCGCCGGCTTTAGTGCCAACAACTGCTAAGCTTAATTAAATATATTTAGTACAGTAACTTTAAACAGCAATGATTATTATAATTCTGCGATGAGGTGGCAACTTGTCCAGGGTGTACACCGCGTTCCGCCCGATTGTAGCTGAGACAGGCACCAGCGCCCCCCGCAACCCCAAAAGGAATAAGCGGTAGAAAATGGATGATTGGATGGATTATTATTATTATTAAAGGCCTACTGAAAACCACTACTACCGACCACGCAGTCTGATAGTTTATATAGCAATGATTAAATGTTAACATTGCAACACATGCCAATACGGCCAGTTTAGTTTACTAAATTGCAATTTTAAATTTCGAGTGGAAGCATCATGCTAAAACGTTGTGGTATGATGACGTGTGTGCGTGACGTCCCGCATTGTAGAGGACATTTTGTTCCGGCACCGTTCACAGCTATAAGTAGTCTCTTGTCATCGCATAATTTCACAATATTATGGACATCTATGTTGCTGAATCTTTTGCAATTTGTTCAATGAATAATGGAGACGTCAAAGAAGAAAACTGTAGGTGGGAAGCGGTGTATAGCGGCCGCCTTTAGCAACACAAACACAGCCGGTGTTTCATTGTTTACATTCCCGAAAGATGACGGTGAAGCTTTAAAAAGGAACAGAGCGGTCAAGAGAACACCGTTGGATTGGACCACACACACAAAGTACAGTGTATTATGGAGCGATCATTTCGAAAGATCGTGTTTCGAAGAGTGTCTCTTGCGAAGGGCAAAGATGGGCATCGCCACCACCCGTAGACTGGTGCTGAAGAAAGGTGCGGGACTGACCCTAAGGTTGTACAGGTACCACCATATTATCTCACTAAAACACTAGTAACACAATAAGCAGATAAGGGATTTTCCATAATTATCCTAGTAAATTCATCTAATAACATCTGAATCGCTCCGACTGTGTAGTCTTTTTTTTTTCTCTAGTCCTTCACTCTCACTTTCCTCATTCACAAATCTTTCATCCTCGCTCAAATTAATAGGGAAATCGTCGCTTTCTCGGTCCGAATCCTTTCAGCAAAAATATGGCAATATCGCGAAATGATCAAATATGACACATAGAATGGACCTGCTATCCCCGTTTAAATAAGAAAATCTAATTTCAGTAGGCCTTTAGGACAGACATTTTGGAACACAACGACAAACTCACCTTGTCTTGGGACTGATTCCAGGCTGGAACGTGTAAAGGATACCGAGGACGCCAGCTTGGGCTGCCCCTGTGCTTTTGGTAGCCTTGGCAACAAAAAATGCAGTGAGGGGGCGAGGTAAAAAAAAAAAAAAACAGTCAAATCAACAGAAAAGAACCAAGAAGGGATTATTGTACATGGTGAAGAGGAAAAGGAGAAGGGGTGTCCAATCACAGAACAAAGAAGAGGGTAAAAAGAAAGACTAGTTTAAAAATGGTGGCGTACGATAGGGAGGAGAACAACACAAGTATGAGGATGAGCAGAATGATAGGTTGGAACATCTGGGAATGTGAGGAACATGGTGTTGCAAGTGAAGGGAGAAAGAGTTAGCACAAAACCAATTTTAAGATTAATAATAGATGTTTTTGATTTCTCACCGACAGCGACTCCTCGCTCTCCCGGCCCTCCAGCCTGGGAACCTCCAGTTTGTCTATGAAGGCCTGCAGTTCATTCCGGAAGGCTTTCATCTGGGCGTTGATGCGATACAGCAGCTCATGCTCCCTAATACGGCTGCCATCATCCTCTGCGCCGCCTTCCCATGCTAGCACGAGGTCGCTGCTGGAGACGTAGACCCTTGCCTCTGATATGATGGCCGCCGTGTCAGCGATGAGGCGGTCGATGGTCCGAACAAGCCTCTCCGCTTCCACTCGGATGTCAATCATTTGCTGCCTGTTGTGTAGGCTGCCCCGCCCGCCAGGAAGGAAGCGGGATAACGGGGAGGAGGCAGCGCCCTCTGGTCCAGAGGGCGTGAGGAGGCCCCTGGTCGGGGTTAAGCAACGGCTGCTGCCATTAATGTTCCTGACCTCGTCTGAGTCGCTCTCTCCGCCGACTGGGCCCTCGCGTTTGCGGTGAGGAGGAAGCAGGCGAGACGACGTGGAGTCTTCGTCACTCTCGCGCCGACCGCTTGTGCCGCCGGCGTCGCTCTCGGCATCGCTGTCCCTTGGGCTGGGCCGCAGGGAAAGGTGGGAAGCCAAGTCGTAGCGTTGCATGTTGGAGAGGAGCACGCGGTTCTCGTACTGCAGCTGCATTACCTGAAGGGACGGAAAAGGTTATCAGATTTTTTTAGAATTGCGTAATGCTAATAAAAAAATGTCATCATGCACTAATGTGACCAGTCAGGGGTGCTTAAACACACTCTACCTGTGTTTACCTGTTTTTCCCTATCTAACATAGTACAATATATGGAACACTTATGAGGTTGATGCCATGTTAATGTTAGCATTTATATTAAAAGTAAGCATTATTACACTACAAATGGAGCAATAAAATTCCAACAAGAA
Organism: Nerophis ophidion; assembly: GCF_033978795.1. NCBI lineage: Eukaryota > Metazoa > Chordata > Actinopteri > Syngnathiformes > Syngnathidae > Nerophis > Nerophis ophidion. Next base: position 37,785,881 of record NC_084615.1, on the reverse strand, counting down.
ATAGCCTCTGCTATCAACAATAGTTGTTTCAAAGGCAACAATACATACTGTATATGTAATGATAACTTGACTTACAAAAGACAGCAGATAAGTGGAGGAAAAGAAAGAGAAGCTAACTGTATTAACCTCGTAGATTGTTATAGTAACAATAGGTTAAGCTTTGTCAGTGTACCGTGTGTTACCCAGTTTACCCTAGGGGAACAACGTTAATATATGTTTGATGAAACATGATTATTTATATTCATGGCTGTATGTATGCATATGTGTATATGTATGTCTGTACAGTGAATGTGCGTGTGGATGTATGGACAGTGAGTGTGTAGGTATGTGGGAGTGTATGTACCTATGTACAGTATGTGTGTAAGTACTAATGTGTACAAGTATGTATTAATGAATGAATATGCGTATGTGTGTTTATATGTATGAATAATTGTGTGTATGTGAGAATGTATGTGCATTTGTATGTACAATGTATTTGTCTCCAAGTGTGTGCGAGAGCCAAAGTATGGCCCCAGCCACCCAGAGATCCCAACCCAAAACAGCAGGTGCGGTGCCCAGGGAACAAGGGACCATTGGCCCTACTTAGCCAGGCCTGCCAGCGACAGGAGAAGAAAAGGACAGCCAGCCCCCAAGCCTGCCATAGACCACACCCCACGAGGGCAGAAAGACGTGACGCCCTGCCCCAAGACTCCCCGCAGCCAGACGGGAAGACCGCTCCCACCCCACCAGCAACCGGGCCCCCATGAGCCCAAACACCCCAGAAAAGCACGGCAGGGCCCACCCTGGGCCGTCCCACCCAAGTTGGCTACTGCAGGACCGCCCAGTACCCATGACACCTGCAGGGACCCGACGATGGAGATGGAACATTCATTACTGCCAAGGCGGATCCTCCCCCTGAAAGAAGAGGGGGGAAAAAACAAGGGAAAAAAAAAAAGAGGAGATCACAGATACACTGACAAAATGGATACATGGATGATACAGCAGAGGATTGGGAGAATGTCATGTGGTCAGATGAAACCAAAATATAACTTTTTGGTATAAACTCAACTTGTGTTTGGAGGAAGAAGAATGCTGATTTTACATCCAAAGAACACCAAACCTACTGTGAAGCATGGGGGTGGAAACATCATGCTTTGGGGCTGTTTTTCTGCTAAGGGGACAGGACGATTGATCTGTGTTAAGGAAAGAATGAATGGGGCCATGTATCGTGAGATTTTGAGCCAAAACCTCCTTCCATCAGTGAGAGCTTTGAATGGTTGACCAAATACTTATTTTCCACCATAATTTACAAATGAATTCTTAAAATTTCCTACAATGTGAATTCCTGGATTTTTTCACATTCTGTCTCTCACAGTTGAAGTGTACCAATGATGAAAATTACAGACCTCTGGCATCATTTTAAGTGGGAGAACTTGCACAATCGGTGGCTGACTAAATACTTTTTTGCCCCAGTGTATATATAACAATAATAATTACACACACACACACACTTACTCCCTTATATATATATATATATATATATATATATATATATATATGAATAAATAATCTAATCCATACACAGGCCGGCGGGGCAAGGATCCAGCCCCAAAACCAACTGTCCACCCAGAACCAGCCGATCACTTCACCCCCACAAGACTGGCCGTTCACCCCGCACCCCTTTTAGAGCAAATACTCGACAAACCCGCACCCAGACGACGGCACGACACCTGGCATAAAGAACGGCGCAGCAGAGCGCGAGGGCAGGCCCGGGCCGACACCTGATAAAGCTAAACAACATGACAAACGAGAATGAAGCCAGCAAATTTGCCAGCCCTGACAACCTCCACGTGCTCGCGCTGCCACAAGCCACAAAAGAGGCCGCCACCCTGCACCGGACCAAGCAGCAACGGGCGCCTACAACACAGACAAACGGCAGCAGAAACAACGGCTGCAGAAACAACGGCTGCAATACCCCTGACAACCAGCACCCCTCAGTCAAATCAAAGCGACCGAAAAACCGCGACCGACAACCACACGCCAACAGGACCATGGAGACCAGCCAGCGCGAGCTTGCCATGCAGCCCAAAACGCTAACACGCAAACGAGACATCATCACCTCCCCCAGTAAAAGACTCTACTCCCCCTTTCCAAACCTGCACAAACACACCATCCATCCATCTTCTTCCGCTTATCCGAGGTTGGGTCGCGGGGGCAGCAGCCTAAGCAGGGAAGCCTAGACTTCCCTCTCCCCAGCCACTTCGTCCAACTCTTACCGGGGATCCCGTGACGTTCCCAGGCCAGCCGGGCGGGAGACATAGTCTTCCCAACGTGTCCTGGGTCTTCCCGGTGGCCTCCTACCGGTTAGACGTGCCCTAAACACCTCCCTAGGGAGGCGTTCGGGTGGCATCCTGACCAGATGCCCGAACCACCTCATCTGGCTCCTCTCGATGTGGAGGAGCAGCGGCTTTACTTTGAGCTCCTCCCGGATGGCAGAGCTTCTCACCCTATCTCTAAGGGAGAGCCCCGCCACCCGGCGGAGGAAACTCTTTTCGGCCGCTGGTACCCGTGATCTTGTCCTTTCGGTCATGACCCAAAGCTCATGACCATAGGTGAGGATAGGAACGTAGATCGACCGGTAAATTGAGAGCTTTGCCTTCCGGCTCAGCTCCTTCTTCACCACAATGGATCGATACAGCATCCGCATTACTGAAGACGCCGCACCGATCGGCCTGTCAATCTCGCGATCCACTCTTCCCTCACTTGTGAACAAGATTCCTAGGTACTTGAACTCCTCCACTTAAGGAAGGGTCTCCTTCCCAACTCGGAGATGGCACTCCACCCTTTTCTGGGCAAGAACCATGGACTCTGACTTGGAGGCGCTGATTGTCATCCTGGTCGCTTCACACTCAGCTGCGAACCGATCCAGTGAGAGCTGAAGATCACGGCCAGATGAAGCCATTAGGACCACATCATCTGCAAATAGCAGAGACCTAATCCTGCGGCCACCAAACCTGAACCCCTCAACGCCTTGACTGCGCCTAGAAATTCTGTCTATAAAAGTTATAAACAGAATCGGTGACAAAGGACAGCCTTGGCGGAGTCCAACTCTCACTGGAAACGTGTCCGACTTACTGCCCGCAATGCAGACCAAGCTCTGACACTGATCGTACAGGGAGCAAATCGCCACAATCAGACAGTCCGATACCACATACTCTCTGAGCACTACCCACAGGACTTCCCGAGGGGACACGGTCGAATGCCTTCTCCAAGTCCACAAAGCACATGTAAACTGGTTGGGCAAACTCCCATGCACCCTCAAGGACCCTGCCAAGAGTATAGAGCTAGTCCACAGTTCTACGACCAGGACGAAAACCACACTGTTCCTCCTGAATCCGAGGTTCGACTATCCGGCGTAGCCTCCTCACCAGTACACCTGAATAGACCTTACCGGGAAGGCTGAGGAGTGTGATCCCACAATATTTGGAACACACCCTCCGGTTCCCCTTCTTAAAGAGAGGAACCACCACCCCGGTCTGCCAATGCAGAGGTACCGCCCCCGATGTCCACGCGATGCTGCAGTCTTGTCAACCAAGACAGCCCCACAGCATCCAGAGCCTTAAGGAACTCTGGGCGGATCTCATCCATCCCTGGGGCCTTGCCACCGAGGAGCTTTTTAACTACCTCGGCAAACTCAGCCCCAGAAATAGGAGAGCCCACCACAGATTCCCCAGGCACTGCTTCCTCATAGGAAGACGTGATGGTGGGATTGAGGAAGTCTTTGAAGTATTTCTTCCACTGATACACAACATCCGCAGTCGAGGTCAGCAGAACACCATCCGCACCATACACGGTGTTGACAGTGCACTGCATCCCTTTCCTAAGGCAACGGATGTAGGTCCAGAATCGCTTCGAAGCCGTCCGGAAGTCGTTTTCCATGGCTTCCCCGAACTCCTCCCATGTCCGATTTTTGCCTCCGGAACCGCTGAAGCTGCACACCGCTTGGCCTGTCGGTACCCGTCCACCTCCTCCGGAGTCCTATGAGCCAAAAGAACCCGATAGAACTCCTTCAGCTTGACGGCATCCCTCACCGCCGGTGTCCACCAACGGGTTCTAGGATTACCGCCACGACAGGCACCAACTACCTTGCGGCCACAGCTCCAATCAGCGGCCTCGACAATAGAGGTGCGGAACATGGTCCACTCGGACTCAATGTCCAGCACCTCTCTCGTGAAATGTTCAAAGTTCTTCCGTAGGTGGGAATTGAAACTCTCTCTGACAGGAGACTCTGCCAGACGTTCCCAGCAGACCCTTACAATGCGTTTGGGCCTGCCAGGTCTGTCCGGCATCCTCCCCCACCATCGCAGCCAACTCACCACCAGGTGGTGATCGGTAGAAAGCTCCGCCCCTCTCTTCACCTGAGTGTTCAAAACATGAGGCCACAAATCCGATGACACAACTACAAAGTCGATCAAGGAACTGCGGCCTAGGGTGTCCTGGTGCCAAGTGCACATATGGACACCCTTATGTTTGAACATGGACAATCTGTGACGAGCACAAAAGTCCAATAACAAAACACCACTCGGGTTCAGATCCAGGCGGCCATTCTTCCCAATCACGCCTCTCCAAGTTTCACTGTCGTTGCCAACATGAGCGTTGAAATCCCCCAGTAGGACAAGGGAATCACCCGGGGGGGCACTTTCCAGTACTCCCTCGAGTGTATCTAAAAAGAGTGGGTACTCTGAACTGCTGTTTGGTGCGTAAGCACAAACAACAGTCAGGACCCGTCCCCCCACCCGAAGGCGGAGGGAAGCTACCCTCTCGTCCACTGGGTTGAACTCCAACGTACAGGCTTTGAGCCGGGGGGGAACAATAATTGCTACCCCAGCTCATCGCCTTTTACTGCGTGCAATGCCAGTGTGGAAGAGAGTCCAGCCCCTCTCGAGAGAACTGGTTCCAGAGCCCTTGCTGTGCGTCGAGGTGAGTCCGACTATATCCAGCCGGAACTTCTCTACCTCGCGCACTAGCTCAGGCTCCTTTCCCCCCAGCGAGGTGACGTTCCACGTCCCAAGAGCTAGCTTATGTAGCCGAGGATCAGACCGCCAAGTGCCCTGCCTTCGGCTTCCGCTCAGCTCACAAACACACCGCCCAAACAACAGAGACAAAGCACCCACACCAAACAAGAGGGCTGCGCTGCCCCCACATCAAGCCACCGACACAGACCCCACAGCACAAGGAGGAAAAGACCCCGCCCAACAAGAAGCGAAACCTGCGCGACACCACACAAACCGTAGGTGAAGACAAATGACCGCCCAATCTACCTATAAAAAATAATCAAAAATAAATTAAATTAAAAAAAAAAACTCACACCCTCAGCGAGGGAATAACAGGCCACTATATCGCAGTGCCGCACCAAACTCTAACCCATGCATGTGTTGTGGGACTGTATAAGGCCCTCAGAGTGTCTACTCTGTACTTAAAATGAGGTCAGCCATTACAGTCCTCCAGTCCCTATTGATGTGTGTACTGTAGCTTGAGGAAGATATGTATGCAGGTGGGGACTATTAATGAGATTAAAATTGGGGTACATAAGGCCAGAGTGGGTCCCTAAGCCCTAAGTCTCTAACATGCAGTTAAAATTGAGGGATGGACGAGCAGGGGACAAGTCAGAAGGACTAGAGCCTCATAGAGGCATTCTCGTACCTCCAGACAGGACAATCCCTCCAAGTCCTACATATGTGTGTGTGCTATAAGTAGGAGGGGCAGAGCGCAAGTCACTAATCATCGTCCCTGTTTCGACAGAACACACAGCAGGAGGATAAAATAAACTATGCTAAGCAAAAGCTCTTGAAGGTAAACAAAGGTGGGTGGATCGATACACATTATCGACAATAACAATACCAAGTATAGTATTAGTATTTGGTCAATACTACAGTGCTTAAGTCAATATATTTTATTATCACAAAATAGACTTTGTCATTTTTTTTATTGTTTATAAACTTAGGAAATAAGTCCCTGGACACAGGAGGGCTTCAATAACAAAAAACTAAGTATTTAAATCAGAGCCAGTAGTTTTTGGTTATGTTTAGTTATTTGTTAGTTATTTTTTTATAACGTTATTTTGCACAAAACTGTTCGATACAATAAAAGGGAATAAGGAAATCCTTTTAATATTTTAATATTGTCACACTACCATCCTGTGTTTATGTCTGATTATAACTGTGATAAAAAATGTTCTCATTCAATGATCTTCAAAAAATTCAAAGATCAGCATTGGTATGATGACTGCTAGAATTCTGCTCCTGTAGCTACTCAGTATTGGATACTCAAATGTGTAATATTACTAAAACAGTAATGTAAAGTGTTGAAATAACAGCAGAATAAGTTATTACTTTTGAACAGAAGTGTACATGGAACCAAGATAAATTGGCAAGTAGATTAATATTACTTTTGAGGAAATAACAGAACTGGAAATTATGCAAAATATGTTGCTGCATGCATTAACAGCCAAATTAGGAGCCTTTGTAACCTATTTTGAAACGGTTCTATTGTCATTTATATTCCAAATAATACACACACACACACACACACACACACACATACATATACAAACCCCGTTTCCATATGAGTTGGGAATATGTGTTAAATGTAAATATAAACGGAATACAATGATTTGCAAATCCTTTACAACCCATATTTCAATTGAATGCACTACAAATACAAGATATTTGATGTTCAAACTCAGAAACTTTTTTTTTTTTGCAAATAATTAACTTAGAATTTCATGGCTGCAACACATGCCAAAGTAGTTGGGAAAGGGGATGTTCACCACTGTGTTTCATCACCTTTTCTTTTAACAACACTCAATAAACCTTTGCGAACTGAGGAGAGATATTTTTGAAGCTTTTCAGGTGGAATTCTTTCCCATTCTTGTTTTATGTACAGCTAAAGTTGTTCAACAGTCCGGGGTCTCCGTTGTGGTATTTTAGGCCTCATAATGCGCCACACATTCTCAATGGGAGACATGTCTGGACTACAGGCTAGCCAGTCTAGTACCCGCACTCTTTTACTATGAAGCCACGCTGTTGTAACACATGACCCGGCATTGTCTTGCTGAAATAAGCAAGGGCGTCCATGATAACTTTGCTTGGATGGCAACATATGTTGCTCCAAAAGCTCTATGTACCTTTCAGCATTAATGGTGCCTTCACACATGTGTAAGTTACCCATGCCTTGTGCAATAATGCAACCCCATACCATCACAGATGCTGGCTTTTCAACTTTGCACCTAAAACAGTCCTGATGCTTCTTTTCCTCTTTGGTCCAGAAGACACAACGTTCACCGTTTCCAAAAAACAATTTGAAATGTGGACTCGTCAGACCACAGAACACTTTTCCACTTTGCATCAGTCCATCTTAGCTGAGCTCGGGCCCAGCGAAGCCGACAGCGTTTCTGGGTATCATTCATAAATCGCTTTGGCTTTGCATAGTAGAGTTTTAACTTGCACTTACAGATGTAGCGACAAACTGTAGCTACTGACAGTGTTTTTTCTGAAGTGTTCCTGAGCCCATGTGGTGATATCCTTTACACACTGATGTCTCCTTTTGGTGCAGTACCGCCTGAGGGAACGAAGGTCCGTTTTGTCATCGCTTACGTGCAATGATTTCTCCAGATTCTCTGAACCTTTTGATGGTATTACGGACCATAGATAGTGAAATTCCTAAATTCCTTGCAGTAGCCCGTTGAGAAATGTTGTTTTTAAACTGTTGACAATTTGCTCACACATTTGTTCACAAAGTGGTGATCGTTTCCCAATCCTTGTTTGTGAATGACTGAGCATTTCACGGAAGCTGCTTTTATACCCAATCATGGCACCCACCTGTTCCCAATTAGCCTGGATGTTCCCAATAAATGTTTGATGAGAATTCCTCAACTTTATCAGTATTTATTGCCACCTTTCCCAACATCTTTGTCACATGTTGCTGGCATCAAATTCTAAAGTTAATGATTATTTGCAAAAAAAAAAAATGTTTATCAGTTTGAACATCAAATATGTTGTCTTTGTTAGCATATTCAACTGAATATGAGTTGAAAATGATTTGAAAATCATTGTATTCCGTTCATATTTACCAGGGTTTCCACCCCCCCCTGCCCACACCACCATAAATAATACATTTTAGGCCATATCGACCATCCCTGATGTTCAATTGACACCAAACTTTTTCTACCTTGCCACTTAGGTCGTTAATCTGAAGCCTGGCCGCCTTTAGCTCCTCCTGCAAGGCCTCTGCCTTCACTCCTTCGTTCCCAGTTCCTCCCGAGACTCCTACTCCTCCGTGCCTGGCCCCGCCTTCATGGGTGCCGGCTTTGAACCTCAGCTTGTTCAGGTCGGCTGTCACCCTCTGGTTCCGCTCCTCTGCGTCTGCAAGGTTCCTCCTCAAGAGCTCCGCCTCATCCTCTACCAGCTGTAGCTGTTGCCTGAGCTCTGTCAGGTCGTCCCCGAGCCCTCGCCCCGTGCCGGAGCCTCCCAATGCGCCGCCTCCGGAGCTTCCTTCCCCTTCGCCCTCACCGCGGAGGTCATCGAGCTCAGATCTCAGGCCTCGGTTCTCCACCTGAGGAAGAAAGTCTTGACAATCTCACAACTTGTACTCACTGACAAACTTACAGTGTTGCTCTCTCACCTCCAGTTCTACAATTTTCCTCCCCAAGATGTTGGCCTCCTCCTCCACCAGGCGGAGTCGTAACTTCAGCTCTGATTCGCGTGTTGAGGGAGGACCCCCGGCCTCGCCTTTGGGATGGGTGCTGTCTAGTTCGCCATAGAAAGAGCGGTACTTTTGCAGCTCCTGCTCTAGGCGGTCCTTCTCTTTGTCGATGGTGGCCGTCTTTCTCCTCATAAGTATGGCCTCTTCTTTGATCAAGGCCATCTGGCACTTGAGGTCCTCGTTGTCCTCCTGCAGCAACAAAATAAATTTTGAGGGTGTGAGGATTTATAAGCTTAAGTGCGAAAAAAAGATTTAGTAGCTTTTTACAGCCAAAAACCTCTGGACAAAGATGAGCAGTGAAGTTATCTCCTAAGACAGACACATTTATTTGATCCTTGAATGACGCAACAACAATGAGGGTCAAATTGTTGCTATATATATATATATATATATATATATACATATATATATATATATATATATATATATATGCAAGTCCTAACCAAAAGTCAGCAGTTCCAAGAACCAAGATACACAGACATTATGAGATTTAATTAGCTTCTGATTACTCATTAACATTTTTCGTCCTTATTAAAAATACTAAAAAAGTATTTTAATGTTTATCCTTCGTCTCATATTTTTTCCAAGTAGAGCTACAGTTTTACCTTTTGTTATTGATATGTTCCAAAGCACAAGAATATTAAAGCAATCTTTTCCATAAGAAATAATGTAAGTCCAATTAATTTGTTCTAGTCCCCCAAAAGTATGACCACAAGACTCATTCTATAGATAACTATTATAGTTTAACAATGTGAAATACATATAAGTGACGAATTAAATGGATATATGAATACTGAACATTACTGTTACCTTCACTGAAGACACTTTTTGGCAAAGACGGCGATGAGTGGAGAGGAAGGAGGAATGGGGAGAGTTGGAATGGGTACCAAATTTGGTACTTTTATACTGTAGGTACTGACTGAAGTCTGTCTGTACTACCAGGCACCATTTGACGTAAAATCAAACACTACCTTATTTTGATACTTATGTTGCACATTACTTCACATCCGGTTGCAAGCTCGGCACGGCTTAAACACTTGGCCGGGAAACAACCAGCCAAGCACTCAGTCTCTAGGTAATGTTACAATTTTTCAACCCAACAAAGCTAAAAAAAAAGGCGCTCAAATGTACAGTAGGCGTCCACTCTTCAAAATTCTAATTCACTCTAGGTTTGCCATATACATGCTATAAATTAGCATTAACGATTTTACATAGCAATTTCAACACCAACAAATGTGGTAATCCAAACAACAAGTCACATGCACGTTAGAATCAAACAGCTGTTGTGTAATAAATTCAACGCTTACATTTAAACCCTTTGTAGGGAGCAACAAAAGAAAAGACTGGGCTATTCAACTTAATGGCAAGGGCTACAACCAGCTATATAGTCTATACACTATTGCCATTTAACGTCTTAGAATTGCAACTACACATTAAGTCTACTATATGACAGCTTGAAGAGACCGCTGGGAGGAGGGAATAGACCCCATCGGGGCTAGCATGAGGGACGTGCTCATGTCGGCAGGATCCTGGCACTACAGTTACTTGGATCCACCCTACAATTGCTACGAAAAGGTCAAGAAGAAAAACACCCTCTGAGTCTGTGAGAGCGGGGGCGCAAGATAACTCATTGGTAGATTGCACATAACGAAGACTGGAACGGAATAGACTAGGGGGCCTCGCATTCACTGGTACTTCCTCAGAGGTAGTGCATATCAGTTGAGTGAAGCCCGATTAAGAATATTCCCCACAGTCCAAAGGGTAACAGAACCCCAGACAGAGCTCAATCCGGCACAGTTATCTCGACCGACAACAGTCCAACTCCCACCCAGTTACAGTTCACAGCAGAAAAAAATATAGAGGGATGACAGACTCATATCTTGTGGCCTAAAAAATCATGCCAGAGAAAGGAGTGGGAATCCACCAACACATACCTTGTATGTGTTCTTGAAGGTCTAAAAACTAAATGTTAAAAGGAAACTTGAAAAGATAGGGGACATCATCTACAATTATTGAGCAGAGAGATTTGGAGTACAAAGCAGCAACCAAAGAACACAAAAGGAACCATCAGCCCAACTTAAGTCCAGGAGACAGCGGGAGAGTCAGAGGCTTGTGAAAGCAAGAAGAAGTCTGAGAAAGCAGTGGAAGAAGGCCGGGGAAAAAGAAAGGAAAGGATTCGAGGCTCTGCAGAGTAACATCAGACAACGCCTTGCAACTTTGGAAAGAGCAAAATATCTGCGGAGGCAACAAAAAAAGAAAAAGCGAACGAGTACTGCCTTCTATAAAGATCCCTACAAGTTCAGCAAAATCTCTTTGTCAAAAAAAACATGGAACTCTTAAAGTACGTGTAAGGGAACAAGAGGAGTACCTGAGAATGACCTACTCAGATAACAGAGGCAGTTACCAGTTATCATCCCAAAAAACATGCCATCATTTCAATCTGCTGAGCACCAGATCGACACAACGGTCCGACATGGACCGAAGTTTAGAGAACTAAAAAAGGGCCTAGAACAGCATTTGCCCCAGGGTCCAACGGCATCCGATATAGGCTCTATAAGAATGCCCCTAATGTCCTAAAATACCTCTGGAAGTTAATGAAAGTGGCATGGGCAGGAGGGATCTGGATTCCCAAAGAAGAGAACTCCTCGATACCATGCAATTCCGCCAAATCAGTTTTCTGTGGAAGGAAAAACTTTTTTCAAGATTGTGACACAGAGACAATCAACATTCCTGCTGAAGAACAACTTTGTTGACACCTTGGTGCAGAAGTCAGTGATAAGCGGCTTGTCAGGATGTCTGGAACATGCAAATGTCATTTGGCACCAGGTACAAATGGCCAGGACATAAAAGCAACCTGCACGTGGTCTTCCTAGACCTTGCAAATGCTTACGGGTTAGTGCCTCACGAGCTCCAATTGGACATCTTCCAAGTTATTTCAAGTCCCAGAGAGTGTCACACGGCTGGTAAAAACCTACTTCCAGGATCTCCAGTTCTGCGTAACAACACATGCTAGTATAACTGCCTGGCAGCATCTGGAAGTAGGCATAATGTCAGATTGCACCATTTCTCCACTAGCGTTCACCATAGATAGATAGATAGATAGTCCATCCATCCATCCATCATCTTCCGCTTATCCGAGGTCGGGTCGCGGGGGCAGCAGCCTAAGCAGGGAAGCCCGGACTTCCCTATCTCCAGCCACTTCGTCTAGCTCTTCCCGGGGGATCCCGAGGCGTTCCCAGGCCAGCCGGGAGACATAGTCTTTCCAACGTGTCCTGGGTCTTCCCCGTGGCCTCCTACCAGCTGGACGTGCCCTAAACACATCCCTAGGGAGGCGTTCGGGTGGCATCCTGACCAGATGCCCGAACCACCTCATCTGGCTCCTCTCGATGTGGAGGAGCAGCGGCTTTACGTTGAGCTCCTCCCGGATGGCAGAGCTTCTCACCCTATCTCTAAGGGAGAGCCCCGCCACCCGGCGGAGGAAACTCATTTCGGCCGCTTGTACCCGTGATCTTATCCTTTCGGTCATGACCCAAAGCTCATGACCATAGGTGAGGATGGGAACGTAGATCGACCGGTAAATTGAGAGCTTCTTCACCACAACGGATCGATACAACGTCCGCATTACTGAAGACGCCGCACCGATCCGCCTGTCGATCTCACGATCCACTCTTCCCCCACTCGTGAACAAGACTCCTAGGTACTTGAACTCCTCCACTTGGGGCAGGGTCTCCTCCCCAACCCGGAGATGGCACTCCACCCTTTTCCGGGCGAGAACCATGGACTCGGACTTGGAGGTGCTGATTCTCATTCCGGTCGCTTCACACTCGGCTGCGAACCGATCCAGTGAGAGCTGAAGATCCCGGCCAGATGAAGCCATCAGGACTACATCATCGGCAAAAAGCAGAGACCTAATCCCGTGGCCACCAAACCGGAACCCCTCAACGCCTTGACTGCGCCTAGAAATTCTGTCCATAAAAGTTATGAACAGAATCGGTGACAAAGGACAGCCTTGGCGGAGTCCAACCTTCACTGGAAACGTGTCCGACTTACTGCCAGCAATGCGGACCAAGCTCTGACACTGATCATACAGGGAGCGGACTGCCACAATAAGACATTCCGATACCCCATACTCTCTGAGCACTCCCCACAGGACTTCCCGAGGGACACGGTCGAATGCCTTCTCCAAGTCCACAAAGCACATGTAGACTGGTTGGGCAAACTCCCATGCACCCTCAAGAACCCTGCCGAGAGTATAGAGCTGGTCCACAGTTCCACGACCAGGACGAAAACCACACTGTTCCTCCTGAATCCGAGGTTCGACTATCCGGCGAAGCCTCCTCTCCAGTACACCTGAATAAACCTTACCGGGAAGGCTGAGGAGTGTGATCCCACGATAGTTGGAACACACCCTCCGGTCCCCCTTCTTAAAGAGAGGGACCACCACCCCGGTCTGCCAATCCAGAGGTACCGCCCCCGATGTCCACGCGATGCTGCAGAGTCTTGTCAACCAAGACAGCCCCACAGCATCCAGAGCCTTAAGGAACTCCGGGCGGATCTCATCCACCCCCGGGGCCCTGCCGCCGAGGAGCTTTTTAACTACCTCAGCGACCTCAGCCCCAGAAATAGGAGAGTCCACTACAGATTCCCCAGGCACAGTCAGTGATAAGCGGCTTGTCAGGATGTCTGGAACATGCAAATGTCATTTGGCACCAGGTACAAATGGCCAGGACATAAAAGCAACCTGCACGTGGTCTTCCTAGACCTTGCAAATGCTTACGGGTTAGTGCCTCACGAGCTCCAATTGGACATCTTCCAAGTTATTTCAAGTCCCAGAGAGTGTCACACGGCTGGTAAAAACCTACTTCCAGGATCTCCAGTTCTGCGTAACAACACATGCTAGTATAACTGCCTGGCAGCATCTGGAAGTAGGCATAATGTCAGATTGCACCATTTCTCCATTAGCGTTCACCATAGATAGATAGATAGATAGTACTTTATTGATTCCTTCAGGTGAGTTCCTTCAGGAAAATTAAAATTCCAGCAGCAGTGAACAGAGTTGAGATCAATTTAAAAAAGGGTAAAAAGTAAAAAATGGGGGTTTAAAAGGAAACAAAATAGAGAAATATTACAAAAAGAATAAAAACAATGGGAATAAAAATATAACAGTAAAATAAGAATATAACAAGACAAAGTAGGCAGTAGTGACCATGTTATGAAAACGTATTGCACTGTTAATGTTTTGAATCCCCTGTCATCCTTGTACCCCCCGCCCCCGTCCCAGAGAGGAGTTGTACAGTCTAATGGCGTGTGGGACAAAGGAGTTCTTGAGTCTATTAGTCCTGCACTTGGGATGAAGCAGTCTAGCACTGAACAGGCTCCTCTGGCTACTGATAACGCTATGCAGAGGGTGACTGGCATCATCCAGGATGCTTACTAGTTTGTCAACAGTCCTCTTCTCTGCCACAGTCACCATGGCTGTAGAGCTTATCATTTGAGCATCCAGGTGAGTTGTTGGAGGGGAACGTGTGCTGTGTCTACCCCCAATCAGAGTATACGTGGATGACATGGTGGCAATAACAATACCATGAATTGATTAACGTGGACCCCGACTTAAACAAGTTGAAAAACTTATTCGGGTGTTACCATTTAGTGGTCAATTGTACGGAATATGTACTGAACTGTGCAATCTACTAATAAAAGTATCAATCAATAATAAAAAAAAAACAACAACAAATGCATGCACCAAACACCTCTTAGAAAAACTCCAAGGAAACATTGAATGGGTACAAATGGAAATTAAACCAACCAAATCCTCCAGTATCTCCACTGTTAAAGGACAACTCGCCAATGAGAGGTTTCACATCAATGACGAGCCTATACCAACAATCCTGGAAAAAAACATTAAAAGCCTCGGCCAGAGGTACAATGCAGACATGAAAGACTCCAAACAGGTAGAGCAACTGAGGCAGGATACCATCAGCAACCTCAAGCAAATTAACAGAACTGCGCTCCCCGGGAAGCTAAAGCTCTGGTGTTTCCCGTTTGGTTTTTCTGCCTTGTCCGTCTCTTGTGGCCAATTTCTATCTACAGGGTCACTCTATCCCATTCTAATCAGCTGGAGAGGCCGGTGAGCGCGCAAGTTTGGAAGTGGCTTGGACTACCAAGTTGCCTCAACAGCATATGATTGTAAGGGAATGGGGCCCTCTCTCCGCCGATCTCAATTTTGGTGGAAGAGTACAAATGTCCCAAAGCCAGGCTGGAAATTACACTCACAGCTTACCCAGGACCCATTTGTTTAAGGTTCATCCCCCATCCTAAGTAAATAGAAGCCTACTGTAGCAATAGCGGAAGAAAAGCCGCCCTCAGACACCGGGACATTGTGGGGCACATACAGCGTGGCAGAGGGGGCTTTGGGCTGGGTACAACACCACTTACATGGAAAAAGGCTTCCCCATCAGAACGTCAACATCTCGTGGTAGAGGAGCTGTGCCATCAAGAGGAGGCAGCCAGATGTGCTAAAGCAGTTTTCCAAGCCCAGTAAGGTCGATGGATGAGATGGGATGCCGGGGAAAGGAGGAAAATTGGATGGGCGAATTATGGAACATGGAGTCTAACAGGCTGAGCTTCATAATCAGAGCCACATACGATGTCCTTCCCTCTCCAACTAACCTAAATCTCTGGTTTGAAGAGGATCCGGCCTGTCTTCAGCATGCATCCTCTGCAAACCTAATGCATATCCTGGTAGGCCGCAAGGTCAGCCTAACTCAGGGAAGATACACGTTGCGCCACAACCAAATGTTGAGGTGCTTGGCCGCCGAAATGGAGCAGAAGACAGTAACCACCATGCCTTGTCCATAGGTAATCAGGACACAGTCCCACAGTTGACATCCTCGTCCTTCATTCGGAAAGGAGATAAACAACGCAACAAGGGACCAACTGCAGACTAATGCACTCTTAACGCAGCGAAAGATTGGGAAATGCAAGTGGGCCTAAGCCAGGGACTTATATACCCACAAGAAATCGCAGTGACCAACCTACGGCCAGACTTGGTTTTCTTGTCCAATGCCTGCCATCGTGTCCTCATCGCTGAGCTGACGATCAATTGGGAAGATGCCATCGATGAGGCATACCAAAGGCTATGCTAACTTTCACATAATGAAGGGTGCACAACTGATGATGTGTTGTTTGGCGAACCTCTTAGTCGTCAGTGCCAATCCCACCAAGAAATGTCTCCAACCTCACTTAAGAAGACATCTCTCCAGTATGCACTGATCTCATCAGGGATCATAAGAACCAGTCCTATTAAGCAAAATAAATATCAAACAGTACAGTAGAGTACTTGCAAATTAGACACAGACATGTAAGAAAACAAGATAACACCTGGATAGCACAGCTCAAAGTTAAATGTTAAATTAAAAAAATACACATTTAAAAAAAACAAAAAACATTTACCAACACATTTAAACACATACAAAACTACAGAAAATTGGTACCATGAGTATCGGTATTGATCCCACAGGGAATTAGTACCATATCGATTTAAATGTGAGAGGTCCCCATTCCTCGGGTAGAGCCACACGGACGTTATATTCGTACTTTGCTACGAATTCTTTCTTGAATTCAGGAGTGTTTATCACATTCTTTATCAAAATGCTGGCATACGCAACTTTCTTTGGCCCCATGGTGGATCCTTTTGCAGTCTTGTTCAATAAAGAAAAGTCTGAATCACCAACACGTGAGAACTATTTGTTTGGAACTCGATTTTGCATGGTAATATTGAGTTTGAGTTTATTTATTCAAACAGACAATGCATATTAATGAACACAGCACAAAATGTAAATATTTTTTTTAAAAATATGCCGGATTATAGCAAGGATGTTAAAATACATCTGCAGTTTCTAAACATAAAAACAGACTAATACACAGTATCATGCAAAAGACAGCACATGCAAAGCACAATACAATACATTAACAATAGGTAAAAACACTAGCATTAAGCAAAAATGTTAAAATAAGTTAAAAATGTTTGCAAGTTTTGTCATACCATAAGCGGGAAAAGGGATTATTTTGTTACGCACAATATTTGGCAGTATGATCACCAAGACAGTATAAGAAAACTGGGGCAGAAGCGTGGCGAACATTTTCAAAGAAACCTGAAGCATATCAAAACCGAGGTTTTCAATGGGCTGCTTAGGAAAACATGAGGCTCTGACCTAAACTTGCTTCTTTAGTGTAGCGTGATATAAGACAATCCATCTACTTTCCATAGACAAGATCAATCATATAAATGTGGCCAATCCTAGAGCTTTTAATACTATTGTTACTAGAGATCTACTACAGCTTCACTGTACAATATTATCTCGGTATTAAGGCCACGGTACAATATTATTGTGGTATACCTGGATGTCCAAAAATAAATACAAAATGAGAGAAATGTTACAGTGTGTACAGTGGCAGTGATGTTTAGGATAAACACACTTAAAGTAATTGAACACAAACATACTAATGTTTTATCATATTTATTACTACAAACATGTATTTTTAAGTTCAAATAGGAATGCAGGAACATCCACTGTTTAAAGAAAATGTTAAAGTCGAGTGTCTTTGAAGTGACATTGTAAATATCTGGTGTAACAATTGTGAAACAATAACGTTCAAGTTAGGGTTTTTTAACTTTTACTTTCTGAGAAACAGAGTCCTCTACAGTGGTCATTTTTTTCCACAAAAAAGGTAACTAACAATATAACTTTTAATACTGTAAATACCTCACAAACTGATATTTAGCTTTGCTGGCTTCAAATATATTTTCTGAGTGACAGTTTATGAGGTGGCGACTTGTCTGGTGTGCTGCTCTCTGCCCGAGTACAGCTGGATAGGCTACAGCCCCACCCCCGCGACATCGAGAGAGACAAGCGGTAGAAAAATGGATGGATGGATTGAGGATAAAGTAGCTTTTCAGTTTACTCTTATTTCCTGCGGTGTACAGTTTTTGTTTACCATTTCCCTCTCTGCTCTGCGACGTGACTGGCTGGCTGTATCACCATGGACACACCATCCATCCATCCATCTTCTTCCCCTTATCCGAAGTCGGGTTGTAGGGGCAGCAGCCTACGCAGAGAAGCCCAGACTTCCCTCTCCCCAG
Source organism: Nerophis ophidion (assembly GCF_033978795.1). Lineage (NCBI taxonomy): Eukaryota > Metazoa > Chordata > Actinopteri > Syngnathiformes > Syngnathidae > Nerophis > Nerophis ophidion. The sequence continues at coordinate 37,767,997 of NC_084615.1, read as the reverse complement.
ATACTTTGTCCAGGTCTTCCCGGGGGGTGCCTAGGCATTACCAGGCCAGCTCCTACCAGTCGGATGCACCCTAAACACATCCTCTCAATGAGGAGGAGCAGACTCGAGACGAAAATGGCGCGCTTTGCTTTGCAGACTGCATACTTTCTAACCTCCGCCAAACATGTTGTGTTTTCGCCAAGGTGTGTTTTTTAGCAACATAACTCAAACATCCATCCATCCATCCATCCATCATCTTCCGCTTATCCGAGGTCGGGTCGCGGGGGCAGCAGCCTAAGCAGGGAAGCCCAGACTTCCCTATCTCCAGCCACTTCGTCTAGCTCTTCCCGGGGGATCCCGAGGCGTTCCCAGGCCAGCCGGGAGACATAGTCTTTCCAACGTGTCCTGGGTCTTCCCCGTGGCCTCCTACCAGCTGGACGTGCCCTAAACACATCCCTAGGGAGGCGTTCGGGTGGCATCCTGACCAGATGCCCGAACCACCTCATCTGGCTCCTCTCGATGTGGAGGAGCAGCGGCTTTACGTTGAGCTCCTCCCGGATGGCAGAGCTTCTCACCCTATCTCTAAGGGAGAGCCCCGCCACCCGGCGGAGGAAACTCATTTCGGCCGCTTGTACCCGTGATCTTATCCTTTCGGTCATGACCCAAAGCTCATGACCATAGGTGAGGATGGGAACGTAGATCGACCGGTAAATTGAGAGCTTTGCCTTCCGGCTCAGCTCCTTCTTCACCACAACGGATCGATACAACGTCCGCATTACTGAAGACGCCGCACCGATCCGCCTGTCGATCTCACGATCCACTCTTCCCCCACTCGTGAACAAGACTCCTAGGTACTTGAACTCCTCCACTTGGGGCAGGGTCTCCTCCCCAACCCGGAGATGGCACTCCACCCTTTTCCGGGCGAGAACCATGGACTCGGACTTGGAGGTGCTGATTCTCATTCCGGTCGCTTCACACTCGGCTGCGAACCGATCCAGTGAGAGCTGAAGATCCCGGCCAGATGAAGCCATCAGGACTACATCATCTGCAAAAAGCAGAGACCTAATCCCGTGGCCACCAAACCGGAACCCCTCAACGCCTTGACTGCGCCTAGAAATTCTGTCCATAAAAGTTATGAACAGAATCGGTGACAAAGGACAGCCTTGGCGGAGTCCAACCTTCACTGGAAACGTGTCCGACTTACTGCCAGCAATGCGGACCAAGCTCTGACACCGATCATACAGGGAGCGGACTGCCACAATAAGACATTCCGATACCCCATACTCTCTGAGCACTCCCCACAGGACTTCCCGAGGGACACGGTCGAATGCCTTCTCCAAGTCCACAAAGCACATGTAGACTGGTTGGGCAAACTCCCATGCACCCTCAAGAACCCTGCCGAGAGTATAGAGCTGGTCCACAGTTCCACGACCAGGACGAAAACCACACTGTTCCTCCTGAATCCGAGGTTCGACTATCCGGCGAAGCCTCCTCTCCAGTACACCTGAATAAACCTTACCGGGAAGGCTGAGGACTGTGATCCCACGATAGTTGGAACACACCCTCCGGTCCCCCTTCTTAAAGAGAGGGACCACCACCCCGGTCTGCCAATCCAGAGGTACCGCCCCCGATGTCCACGCGATGCTGCAGAGTCTTGTCAACCAAGACAGCCCCACAGCATCCAGAGCCTTAAGGAACTCCGGGCGGATCTCATCCACCCCCGGGGCCTTGCCGCCGAGGAGCTTTTTAACTACCTCAGCGACCTCAGCCCCAGAAATAGGAGAGTCCACTACAGATTCCCCAGGCACCGCTTCCTCAAAGAAAGACGTGTTGGTGGGATTGAGGAGGTCTTCGAAGTATTCCCTCCACCGATCCACAACATCCGCAGTCGAAGTCAGCAGAACACCATCCGCACCATACACGGTGTTGATAGTGCACTGCTTCCCCTTCCTGAGGCGCCGTATGGTGGTCCAGAATCGCTTCGAAGCCGTCCGGAAGTCGTTTTCCATGGCTTCCCCGAACTCTTCCCATGTCCGAGTTTTTGCCTCCGCGACCGCTAAAGCTGCACACCGCTTGGCCCGTCGGTACCCGTCCACTGCCTCCGGAGTCCTATGAGCCAAAAGAACCCGATAGGACTCCTTCTTCAGCTTGACGGCATCCCTCACTGCTGGTGTCCACCAACGGGTTCTGGGATTACCGCCACGACAGGCACCAACAACCTTGCGGCCACAGCTCCAATCAGCCGCCTCGACAATAGAGGTTCGGAACATGGTCCACTCGGACCCAATGTCCCGCACCTCCCTCGTGACATGTTCAAAGTTCTCCCGGAGGTGTGAATTGAAACTCTCTCTGACAGGAGACTCTGCCAGACGTTCCCAGCAGACCCTCACAATGCGCTTGGGCCTGCCAGGTCTGTCCGGCATCCTCCCCCACCATCGCAGCCAACTCACCACCAGGTGGTGATCGGTAGAAAGCTCCGCCCCTCTCTTCACCCGAGTGTCCAAAACATAAGGCCGCAAATCCGATGACACAACTACAAAGTCGATCATGGAACTGCGGCCTAGGGTGTCCTGGTGCCAAGTGCACGTATGGACACCCTTATGTTTGAACATGGTGTTTGTTATCGACAAACTGTGACGAGCACAAAAGTCCAATAGCAAAACACCACTCGGGTTTAGATCCGGGCGACCATTCTTCCCAATCACGCCTCTCCAGGTTTCACTGTCGTTGCCAACATGAGCGTTGAAGTCTCCCAGTAGGACAAGGGAATCACCCGGAGGAGCACTTTCCAGTACTCCCTCGAGTGTACCCAAAAAGGGTGGGTATTCTGAACTGCTGTTTGGTGCGTAAGCACAGACAACAGTCAGGACCCGTTCCCCCACCCGAAGGCGAAGGGAAGCTACCCTCTCGTCCACTGGGTTGAACTCAAACGTACAGGCTTTGAGCCGGGGGGCAACCAGAATTGCCACCCCAGCCCGTCGCCTCTCACTGCCGGCAACGCCAGAGTGGAAGATGGTCCAGTCCCTCTCGAGAGAACTGGTTCCAGAGCCCTTGCTGTGCGTCGAGGTGAGTCCGACTATATCCAGCCGGAACTTCTCTACCTCGCGCACTAGCTCAGGCTCCTTCCCCCCCAGTGAGGTGACGTTCCACGTCCCAAGAGCTAGCTTCTGTAGCCGAGGATCGGACCGCCAAGTGCCCTGCCTTCGGCTGCCGCCCAGCTCACAATGCACCCGACCTCTATGGCCCCTCCTATGAGTGGTGAGCCCATTGGAGGGATGACCCACGTTGCCTCTTCGGGCTGTGCCCGGCCGGGCCCCATGGGAACAGGCCCGACCACCAGGCGCTCGCCATCGTGCCCCAACTCCGGGCCTGGCTCCAGAGCGGGGCCCCGGTGACCCACGTCCGGGCGAGGGAAATCTGGGTTCATTTCGTTGTAATTCCATAATAACTCAAACAGTTATGGACAAATATTTTCAGAAAATTTCCAAAAATCAATTCCTCTTATCCACTACGAGTACAAACACACTTCACTTCCTGCTTACTGCGTTCTCAATTCCATTTACGCAGAGGAAACGTAGTTTTATTTTCCAACCCGGCCATCGCTAAAGTGTCACCAAAAAAATATATTGCCTTTGTTTTGCTCAAAATAATGTAGGTAATAAAAGGGAATAAGGAAATCATTAGAATACTTAATTGATATTGTAACATTGCCATCCTGTGTTTTTTATCTCATTATAACTATGATAAAACATTTTATCATTCAATGATGTTGAAAATGTGAAATATCTGTATCAGCATTGGTATGACCATATAGGTGGGTTGCAATCACGTGACCAAGAGGCACTTCTGGGTTTCAGACGATGGTCTAGGCCCTACTAGGGTACTGTTTATTTACCGTGCCTGAATCCGTGCAGATTTAGGCTTATTTTGAAAGGTTTAGAGGCAAATATAAAAGCAATCATGAAAAAAATATTTAAAATGGGATGGAGTGGAGTTTTAAACTCTTAAGAAAAAAATATTTTTGGGAATATTTAAACAATTTATCATTACCAAGAGGTTACAGCTACCTCACTTCACTTGAGACTTACGCTATTTGGAGAAGAAAGCGATCATTGCAGACACAAGCAGTCCGATTGTATTCTACAAGATGATGAATGTGTAGTATGGCCCGCAAGTATATACTGAATTATATACTAGAAAACAAGTGCTTATTACATTTGAACAGAAGTGTGGATAGAAACATGTTACAACAGAAACTAACCAGATATTAACAGTAAATTAACAAGTACATTAATGATCATTTTAAGAAAATTACACAAATGGAAATGACAAAAGATGTGTCTGCATATGTCAGCAAACAAATTAAGAGCCTTGGTAACCTGTTTTGATATGGTTGTTTTATCATATATACAGTATATGTCAAATAATATACTGTGATCTATATTGCTAATATAGATCACAGTATATTATTTGACATATACAGCAATAGATAATGTCCGTCTATTACCTGACATCTTCTATGTCAGCTACTTCTCTTTGTTTATAATGTCTATATTCTATTTTCTGCTGGATTTACTCTCTTTTTTATGATGGGGCTGCCACATATACTGTAATTTTGTACATAGTAATTGGTATATAACGTATATTGTTATAGACATATTATATCTGTATATATAATATACTGTACACATATTAAGTATATATTGTATATATTCGCAGATATGTTATATTTTACATTGCTATATCTAGTCTATTTATACCTGCATTGTCCTTTTCGATCCTTACACTTTCCATCATTGTAACTGAGCTACTGTGTTGACAATTTCCCTTGTGGATCATTAATGTTTGTCTAAGTCTATATCGTTATCACAGGAGGCTGCAATATATCTTGCAATATAGATTATAGGCAGTATAGCCCCTCCCTACTTGCTCTCTTGCAAATACAAGCAAACTTAAAACAAGACTCAGGTTATCAAATATGAAACATACGAAAGCAGCTACTAGCGGAAGGACATATTTTTAATATTCACCATGTCAAAGCTGACACAGGAGGAGGGGGCTCACCTCAGTGGGAGTCTGTGCTGCTTTCTTATCTGTCTTCTGGACATCCTTGCCACTTCGTCTCTTCTGAAGAAAGTCAATGATGGTAGATTCTTGTGAAAAAGGGAACATCTCGCTAGCCTACTTGATGACTGTACAGCGCATACCTCTTTGGATTTGTCCAGCTCATTCTGCAGAGCTTGTTTGGTCACCTCCACCTCGATGAGGTTCTGCCTCAGTTTCTCATTTTCATCCTCAGTTTTGGTGCGGTTCTCCTCCACCTTTTCCAGCTCGTGATGGAGCCTCACCGACACGTCTTTGGCAACCTGCAGTTCACATTGACAACTTCATGATGTGACTAATTCCATGATATCCGTTCTACCACCGTACTGCTGCACCTTCAGGTCCTGTTCCAGACTCCTGAGCAGCTCCTCGTCGATCTCTCCCGTCTGGGCGTAGCGCAGCCGCTTCCTCTCTGCCTTGCGCAGGCGATACTGCAGGATCCGGCAGTTTTTGTTGGCTCTCTCCAGCTCGCGCCTCATTTCCTGCAGCTGGCAGGTGTCCTCCTCGTAGAATGTGTCCCGCATCTCGTCCATCTCGGCCCTCATCTCCTCTATCTCACACTGGAAACGGCAAAGGAAGAAACATCTCTAACTAAAATTTTTATTTGGACTGTTAATGCAACTAAATAAACCACATGTGGGTGATGGGTAATGTCAGCCCAATTTGCTGTCCTTCTTTTGGAACAAAATAGGATATTGATTGCAGGGGATTAATGCTAGTCTGATCGATAACCAATTAGTCATCTGTCAGTGGGATTTTGGTGCAGATCTAACTTGATGCAAGTGTTCAGCGCAATGGTTAATGACCCAGCTGCACACATTTAGTCATATTACAAAATGACATGCACAACTTAGACATCTAAATGCTAGAACTGAGCTTTTGCAAATGTGGCAATGCCTGTTTTTGTTTTAAAACAGTAGTGGTTTTATTATTGTTGTATATTTGCAGTGCTGTGAAAGGGTGCTGCATCATACTGAAGCTTTTAACTGGCGACCCTTTTAAACTGCATGATTTGGTCAAATGGTTTCAAAATGCTAATGTGATGAACATTATGGACGCAGCAATTGCATCTTGTTAGAGTAAAGGCTTATCTTGCCATCAAGTTGTTTACGAGCAAAACAAAAAAGCTGCAGAAGTTGACGCAGCATTTACAACCTTAAGGATGTGGTTTTCCTCCAAAAGTCTCTCCATATCTTCTCGAAACAGGGCCTCCTGCTGTGTCATGAAGCCCGCCTCGGTGGCGTCTTCAGCCGGCTCTGGGTCACCGAGAGCAGCCTCCTCTGTGTTGGACATGCTTTGAACCCCGTTTTTTGTCCTCCAAAGACCTCTGACTTTTTTTTTTCTTCTACCGGCTCCAGTGAACACAACACGAACGAGGCCCTGCCTGCTCGGCTGCTGATGTGAGCTTCCGCCGCTGCACCGTGTAGCCGAGCAGCTTCACTCACTCCCGCGGACCCCCCGGCGTCTCGTTCACCGAGCACAAACGTCCATGTAGAGTAGCTTTTAACGTGCGTAAAGATACGCAAATACTCGAGGGAAAGGCAGCATCCGCCCTGTTTGCTGGGACCAGCCTCAGCACCACCCGTCATCCGGGTGAGCAGACGCACCACCGAGGCTCTAGGGCTCCCTCTACCGGCCGTCAGAGTCTCCCCACCGGCATTCTTACTTCTTTTTTTGTACCCCAGGTGCTTCAAACCGCCTCGGACAAAAATATACAGCAAGATAGTCCGCAACTGCACACTTCGTGAATGCTAGGAATTACCTAAAAACAACCTCATTCCTATGCGGGTGTTCACTGTTATGAATGAAGGACTTGTAGTATATTTATATACATGTTATTTTTCAACAAACTCATAAATGTGCGCAAGTTGTTCTTAAAGGCCTACTGAAACCCACTACTACCCACCACGAAGTCTGATAGTTTATATATCAATGATGAAATATTAACATTGCAACACATGCCAATACGGCCTTTTTAGTTTACTAAATTGCAATTGTAAATCTCTTCTTGAAAACGTCGCGCAATGATGACGTGTAGGCGTGACGTCACGGGCTGTTAGGAAATATGAGCGCTGCACACACACAGAGCAATAAGTCGTCTGCTTTAACTGCATAATTACACAGTATTTTGGACAACTGTGTTGCTGAATCTTTTGCAATTTGTTCAATTAATAATGGAGGAGTCAAAGTAGAAAGATGGAGTTGGGAAGCTTTAGCCTTTAGCCACACAAACACACGGTGATTCCTTGTTTAAAATTGCCGGAGGTGAAACTTTACTATGGATCACAGCGAACATGGATCCCGACCGAATGTCAACCAGAAGGTTTCGGTGAGAAAATTGTGGTAAAAAGTTGCTTCTTACCGGAGATCAGCTGAGCTTGTGCCGCCCATAAAGCTGCCGTCGACTCCCCTGAGACATTGGCATCAAGACACCCGTGGACACACACCTCCGACTATCAGGTAATATTAAACTGACTAAAACACTAGCAACACAATAGAAAGATAAGGGATTTCCCAGAGTTATCCTAGTAAATGTGTCTAAAAACATCGGAATCCGTCCCAATGCAATTACGTTTTTTTTTTCTTCTTCTAGTCTGTCGCTATCAATATCCTCAAACACAAATCTTTCGTTCTCGCTCAAATTAATGGGGAAATTGTCGTTTTCTCGGTCCGAATAGCTCTTTTTGTTGGAGGCTCCCATTAAAAACAATGTGAATATGTGAGGAGCCATCAACATGTGACATCATCATCTGTGACTTCCGGTAGAGGCAGAGCTTTTCTGTTAGCACCAAAAGTTGCAAACTTTATCGTGGATGTTCTCTACTAATCAAACTGATTAACTTGGACCCCGACTTAAACAAGTTGAAAAACTTATTCGGGTGTTACCATTAAGTGGTCGATTGTACGGAATACGTACTGTACTGTGCAACCATCCATCCATCCATCTATTTTCCTCCGCTTATCCCACGTCAGGTCGCGGGGGCAGCAGCCTAAGCAGGGAAGCCCAGACTTCCCTCTCCCCAGCCACTTTGTCCTTCTCTTCTCGGGGGATCCCGAGGCGTTTCCAGGCCAGCCGGGAAACATAGTCTTCCTAACGTGTCCTGGGTCTTCCCCGCTGCCTTCTACCGGTTGGACGTGCCCTAAACACCTCCCCAAGGAGGCGTTCAGGTGGCATCCTGACCAGATGCCCGAACGACCTCATCTGGCTCCTTTCGATGTGGAGGAGCAGCGGCTTTACTTTGAGCTCCCCCGGATGGCAGAGCTTCTCACCCTATCTGTAAGGAAGAACCCCGCCACCCGACGGAGGAAGCTCATTTCGGCCGCTATACTTTGCGATATACTAATAAAAGTTTCAATCAATCAATCAATAAATGCTTTCTATGTGATTTTGGTGTGTTTCCTGTATATTTGGATAATTTTCATGGTCAAAATTGCAAAAATTCTGTGTTTCCTGATCAAAATATCGTGCAAGGGGGCGCATGCTTGTTGCCACGGGGAAAAGGCAGGCCATGAGGCAGCAAGTACCTCTGCCTCAAGGTAGGGGTCGATATATTGTCAACTTGCAGTTCTATGCTTCAGCAGTACCCTGACTCGCCACACTAGCAGACAAATGTCTCTTCAGCGGAAGCCAGACTTTTTTTTATTTATTTTTTTTTTTTACTGTATTTATAACAAACATGGTATTTTTATTAGAATAAGCCAGCTTTTGCGGCTGTTTTTTGTCAGATGCACACATATTGCTTGGAATTAAATTTAATTCAATAAATGTGTCTGCCAATAGGGATTCACGGTGGAAGAGGGGTTAGTGCGTCTGCCTCACAATACGAAGGTCCTGAGTAGTCAGGGTTCAATCCCGGGCTCGGGATCTTTCTGTGTTGAGTTTGCATGTCCTCCCCGTGATTGCGTGGGTTCCCTCCGGGTACTCCGGCTTCCTCCCACTTCCAAAGACATGCACCTGGGGATAGGTTGATTGGCAACACTAAATGGTCCCTAGTGTGTGAATGTGACTGTCTGTCTATCTGTTTTGGCCCTGCGATGAGGTGGCAACTTTTCCAGGGTGTACTCCGTCTTCCGCCCGATTGTAGCTGAGATAGGCACCAGCGCCCCCCGCGACCCCAAAGGGAATAATCGGTAGGAAATGGATGGATGGATGTCTGCCAATATGGAGGATTACATATTGTATCCAAGATTAAATACTTCTCTAAACTGGACTTTAAGACAAAATTAATGTGATCATACAAAATACGTTTTCATGGAGGATAGCTATTGCTGCTTCAGACACAAATGCAAAAAGGTAATATAGATTCACAATACTGGATGTTTTTTTTTGTTAAAAACAAATGGGACCAAAACGTATTTAATAACAACTTTATCAAATACTTTTTGGACCCATTTATCATATCATAATATCATTATGAAAACGTTTTTATGAAAGTAAATAATTCTCTTAATTTTCCTGTTACTCTAATGTGCAACCTAAATCAACAATGAGCTGCACATATGAATTTAAGAAAAAAAAAAAAAGATTAAAAACCTTCCAAAGTGTCCGTGGCTCACCTGGTGTTTAGTTCACCGCACGTCACTGGATCAAACAGTTTAGTTGAGTTAACTTATAAATTAGAGTAACAGCCATATTTTCGAATGAGTGCAATTTTGGACAACATATTTTAACGTTTTGTGAGTTCAAAATACATATTTCGATTAACGACACATGTTATGACACTAACGGCATGCCGTAAAAAGGTTTCAAGATGGCGGCCTAATGTGTCCGGTTTGAAAGTTTTCCAAAAAGGTGTTCACTTGTCTAATTATGTTAAATATATTTCACTATCAAGTGGTTGCTTGTTACACGTTATTTTGTTGAAACTATACTTAATCCGTGTGTTATGTTCTATAAACCTTTTGTGATGTAGCTTGGTTTTTGTTCGGGTTTACTGGATTTAGTGTTAGTAAGACTGCTTGTAACTGAACTGTTGGACACTTTTCCAGTCCCACACCTTTATTTTGCTTTAATTTTCTCCCAAAACTTTACTTTGTTCCCAGAATTCCGCGACTAATTCTGTTTCCAGCAGAGGGCGCAGTGCAGTCACAACACAGATTCAAATTCCACTCAGGAGGAGGGTGAGTAAAAAAGATGACTGTTTCCAATGTGCCAGGAGAGAATGAACTCCTTTGCTAATGAGATGAGGGAGTGGCGGGTTGGGTTTGCAAGGCTAAACCCTCTTCAGGCGACCCTTTTCCCTCCAACAGTTTGTGGAAGACTCCAAATACTATAGTAGATATTTGTGTTGTATTAAACTTGCAACAAGTGGGCTTTGAGTCAAACTGCACCATTTTGTGTGACAGTTTTAAGCATGGGCACCTTTCTGTAGAAGGTGGCATGCAGGTTATTATGACCCTGTGCTAAAAGCCTTTGATTGACAAGGCTTGGCCCTTTTAGAATCCCTTTAATCCTAGGCTTACATCCTCTTTGTCCCCAAGGAGGACACATACACCTCTCTCCTCTCATACGAGCCACAATTCAGTGGCTGCATCCCTCATGGTGAAGGGAGTGCACCCTTTACTCTGAAGCTAAGAGTCAGCGAGAGTGCATCAGGATAAGAAGTACAATATGATCTTAAAGTTTAAACACAATCTCAATTTTGAAAAGTTAAAGTACCAATGATTGTCACACACATACTAGATGTGGTGAAATTATTCTCTGCATTTGACCCATCACCCTTGATCACCCCCTGGGAGGGGAGGGGAGCAGTGGGCAGCAGCGGTGCCCCGCCCGGGAATTATTTATGGGGTTTTAACACCCAATTCCAACCCTTAATGCTGAGTGCTAAGCAGGGAGGTAATGGGTCCCATTTTTATAGTCTTTGGTACGACTCGGTCGGGATTTGAACTCACGACCTACTGATCTCAGGGCGGACACTAACCACTAGGCCACTGAGTAGGTCGTTCGAAGTTACCAAAATTGAAATAGTCAGTTCCAGAGTAAAACTGAAACGACGGTTCCATTAAGTAATGTTTTTGGTAACTTCAATGCAAGCATAAACCTAAATTAGGCACTTTTACCATACGAATTAAAATGAACTACTAACCCCTTTGATGTGCACTTTTTTTTTTTTTACATGCTTTGCTATTTAAATAACTGTAAAAACAGGTTAAACTTGTAAACAATGCATTGTGTGTACAGCTTTCAATACAAAATATTATATACTGTATATGTAATATGTAAATATTACATGTTTTATTTTATATTGCTACTATGGTACATTTTTAGTCTACCTTAAATATGCATTATCCTTTACATCCTCTGTAACTGAGCTACTGTGTGCAACAATTTCCCTTGTGGATCATTAAAGTTTGTCTAAGTCTAACATGTGACAAGGATGGAGGCATGTACCGGGAAGGTGAGTCTACTTTCTTCACATCAATTACACACCCCGTTTCCGTATGAGTTGGGAAATTGTGTTAGTTGCAAATATAAACGGACTACAATGATTTGCAAATCCTTTTCAACCCATATTCAGTTGAATATGCTACAAAGACAACATATTTGATGTTCAAAATGATAAACATTTTTTTTGTGTGCAAATAATCATTCATTTTAGAATTAGATGCCAGCAACACATGACAAAGAAGTTGGGGAATGTGGTAAAAAATACTAAATAAGTTGAGGAATGCTCATCAAACACTTATTTGGAACATTCCACAGGTGTGCAGGCTAATTGGGAACAGGTGAGTGCCATGATTGGGTATAAAAGCAGCTTCCATGAAATGCTAAGTAATTCACAAACAAGGATGGAGCGAGGGTCACCAATTTGTAAGCAAATTGTCGAACTGTTTTAGAACAACATTTCTCAACAAGTTATTGCAAGGAATTTAGGGATTTTAACATATACGGTCCATAAAATCATCAAAAAGTTCAGAGAATCTGGAGAAATCACTGCATGTAAGCCATGATGTTACGGACCTTTGATCCCTCAGGCGGTACTGCATCAAAAACTGACATCAGTGTGTAAAGGATATCACCAAATGGGCTCAAGAACACTTCATAAAACCACTGTCAGTAACTACAGAAGGTCGCTACATCTGTAAGTGCAAGTTAAAATTCTACTATGCAAAGCGAAAGCCATTTATCAACAATACCCAGGAACGCCGCAGGCTTCGCTGGGCCCGAACTCATTTAAGATGGACTGATGCAAAGTGGAAATGTGTTCTGTGGTCTGATGAGCCCACATTTCAAATTATATTTGGAAACTGTGGATGTGGTGTCCTCCAGAACAAAGAGGAAAACAACCATCCGGATTGTTATAGGCGCAAAGTTCAAAAGCCAGCATCTGTGATGGTATGGGGATGTATTAGTGCCCAAGGCATGGGTAACTTACACATCTGCGATGGCACCATTAATGCTGAAAAGTACATACAGGTTTTGGAGCAACATATGTTGTCATCCAAGCAACGTTATCATGGACGTTCCTGCTTATTTAAGCAAAACAAAGCCAAGCCACGTGTTACAACAGCGTGGCTTTGTAGTAAAAGAGTGCGGGTACTTTCCTGGCCCGCCTGCAGTCCAGACCTGTCTCCCATCGAAAATGTGTGGTGCATTATGAAGCGTAAAATACAACAACAAGACCCCGGACTGTTGAACAACTTAAGCTGTACATCAAGCAAGAATGGTAACGAATTCCACTTTCAAAGCTTCAACAATTAGTTTCCTCAGTTCCCAAACGTTTATTGAGTGTTGTTAAAAGAAAAGGTGATGTAACACAGTGGTGAACATGCCCTTTAACAACCAATTTGGCACGTGTTGCAGCCATGGGATTCTAAGTTAATTATTATTTGCAAAAAAAATAAAGTTTATGAGTTTGAACATCAAATATCTTGTCTTTGTAGTGCATTCAACTGAATATGGGTTTAAAAGGATTTGCAAATCATTGTATTCCGTTTATATTTACATCTAACACAATTTCCCAACTCATATGGAAACGGGGTTTGTACAATAAGCACAGCTTATTTTGCAATATGCATTCCATTCTTGTACTTTGATTATTGGAGTAGCTAAAGCCTTGTTGTACTGAGCAGAACAGAGATTGTATCACAGTGTTTCCTAGTCTATGGCCATCGTCACATTTTTTCCTCATTCACACATAAAGCTTAAGTAACAGCGAAATGTGCTTTCACAGCTAATCCTTAAGATCCTCACTGAGTTGATGCGCCAATATCTTAGGTTTGTATGAGACATTAGAGATGTGTTTTTTGAGAAAATGGGGTTTGAACTTGAAATTGTATAACCTTTCAGATTGCAGGGATGGGCAGCCCAGTAGGTAGTTTTAATAACAAATAAACCTTCAGAGGGCATGTTAACCCACAAATGGTCATGGTGTATAAGTTAAACTATATTTTTGTAGCGCTGCAAGTGATTACAAAAAATTTGCGATTCGTTAATCATGGTCTGTAAATAATACAAATAATCTCTTTTTTAATCTCAACTAAAATGTGGAAACAGCCCTCAATTTGAGACATCTTCATTTAAATTCATTACATTATTGTAAAGATACTTGTATAAAATCAAAAAAGGGGCTTTATAAAATAATTGGTTGTTTTTAACAGACATAAAATATGCAGTCTGTTTTATGTACTAAATTAAAACATCAAGTCCCTATCAAGTGCTGAAGTTAACACAAAAAACAGTAAAAGTATTTTTATGAGCAATAGATAATGAACGTTGAACTTGTTGCTTTTCCTCTGCTTCAGATAATATACAATGAATAAAACCAACCCATTAATTAAAGTGCTTGCACATGTTACCAGTAGTAGTTTAAGACTTAAATATAGATGAATACATTTTTATATTTGATACATTTTTTGTAAAACGGATTACAGGAATCGTTGGCTGTGGTTGGCCCGTGATTTCCTGACTATGTATCACTTATGTCGAGTACACATACATTCATGTGCAACATTATCTCATGTTTTTAACCGTATTTAACACATTACTTTTACTAACAGGTTTTGATTTCAATAATTTAAACCGCAATCTCCTAAATGTAAGTGTGCTCTGATTTCAACTATAATGCACACATGTGTGTACAGATGATGTATCACTGCTGATTTTAAATAAAATGGGAAAATCACCATGTAAGATATCAATATACTGATGCACATATGTGTTATAATAGTATGAAGTCAGCTTAATGTGGTTCAAAACACACCTAGAATTAAGTTCATTTCTTCTCTTGTGTAATGGACAGATGCATGCTAAACAAAAATAAATCATTGTCAACTCTACTCTAAAAAAAAGACAACATTCAAACCATAGACACACTTCTGATGCATCCTTTTCGCAGCATGAAGCTACTGTTGTTTTCAGTCAAGCATAGGAGTAGAAAACTTGAAGGCATACAGAAACAATAACGTTAGAGATTAAAAGTTCGATCAAAGTGATTAAAAAACACAATAAGTCAATTCTGACTGTAATTAATCGTGTTTTGTAATTAATGGCAATTAACGCGATAATCCCCTCACCCCCTAATTGTTTCATATTTTTTGTATGGCTTTGGAGTATAAATTGAACTGTTTGCATGTTTCTTTATACATGAAGGCACAAAATAAACTGCGCACAGTGTTGAGTTCCAGAGAATACGTGTTTGCAGATTAACGGAAGCCTTCTTCTCCAATGACCTGCTTTCTCAGGCAGCCCTCGAACTGATGCGGAAGTAAGCTCTTTTGGAGCTAAAGCCAATTTGCTCCCAAAGATTAGGGCAGATCTGTCTGGACAGGTCAATGACAGACTAGCGCTGCTGCCTTTCTTGCACTGCAAATTGTCTTCATGAGCATGAAGGTTGATAATAAAATATTGTCGTTGTTAGTAACTGACACATATATGGATACACAAACTATACAAATGCAATTCTTCTATATAACCTGTAAGTGTGGCAACAGTTTTACGGTTTGTTTTTATTAAAAAAGGAAGACCTTACATGATGGCAGTAAGAAGACAATCGATCTCTTTATTTCCGGCTACATCGCACAGCAAAAAAAAAAGGAGATCCTCAAAAATAAGTTGCCAAATACGCAAAAAAAAAACAAATGCTAAAAAAAACAACAACTACTGTCCCCTTCCCCGACCGTTTTTAAAATTGAAAAATTAACTAAGATTCAGTGCAGCACAGTGACAGCCAAAGTTAATGCAGTCAATTGAAGGTTTTCCAAGTGTGGGACAGTGAGCCTCCCCTCAAAAAATATATCACGGTTGGGGCGTCCCCTTTCCCCACCAAAACTGATTTTTTTTTTAGAATAATTTCTGGAGTTTCCAGCTCAACCGACTCCGTTAACTTACTCACTGTGAGAACTACAAATCAATTAATTTCCCTCCCAAAAAAATTGATTTAAGAGATTTCGCAAATTTATTTTTCTTGATTTTTTTCAAGCCTCTGTGTCTCCTATTAAGTCTTCGAGAGACCGCCTCACACGTTGAAATCCCCTTCTAGAGATTAAACCCAATTTTGGACTCTGGGAAACAAGATAAAGTAAATGGAGTGCCTTTTTTATTACTAAATATAATAGCTGTCCAATGAAAAACGTGTATCTCCAAGTTTTTAATCACCCATTTTTTAAAATAAAAACCTGGACTCACAAGCTTTTTATTGGATAGCAACAACTGTGTAAACAAAAGCTCTTCCATAGGAAAAACCTCAGCACGTGTCCGTGTAATTCATTAAATTAAACTCAGTCAAGGGGCTATAAAGTCATAATACATAAATAAAAGCATAATTATTTAAGACTATGGAAGCTTGCAAAGAAAAACATGACTGGGCTCCAGTGTAAGAAAACTTGGAGGTAAAATTTGTTTGGTGCGTGCTTCAACAACATTTCAGGTGTGACTTGGTCCAAAAAAAACATGTTGGACACATGAAGCCTACGTGTTTAGCATGTTTGCTTTTAAATGAACACAGTGATGAAAGACAACCAATAGCAACTGTCTTCCCGTCATTACCCCATTCGGCCACAATGCGTTTATTTGCACTGCGCTCACCTGGTTTTCCTCCTCATCTACCTACCCCTCTTCTCTTGCATCTCTGGGTCGTGAAAACTGTCTTCTGGTTTATCTCCCGAGCAAGCTGTCCGTTACTCCCTTTTCACCCGGCCCTTGCCCTTTTGCCTCTTGCCGTTGTCCTGCACCTCCTCCGCCTGGCTGTGGCCGTTGGTGGCCTTGGAGATGCCATTGGTGACGGGGTTAACCCCCTTGATCGCATGGGAGGGTTTGCGTCGATATGCGTGATAGTAGAAGTTGGCAAAGAGGATGATGAAGGTGACGGCGTAGCCAATCAGAGCCCACTGCATCCAGTTGGGGAAGGGGCAGCCTGTGTAGAGGGAGTGGCCGGCGTGTCCGATGGTCACGTGGAACTGGATCTAATGGAATATTAAGCAATTTTAGCAACATATTTGAACCTATTTTTAAAACGAGCTGGTATACAATCACTTTGCTGCTGGGGGTTGGTTTAAGTAGTTTATGAGTTACGGTGGATCCTGTAAAGTCAAATGCTCCTGAGATGGTACAATTTTGGAATTGTCACAAAATTTCATGGAACAATTTGAGTGCCAATCTGCATAATGTGAGATCTCAGCATACCTCCTCAATTCAGTGACGATAAACCAGTTGTTTTATATAACTTCCATCCATCCATTTTCTACCGCTTATTCCCTTTTGGGGTCGCGGGGGGCGCTGGCGCCTATCTCAGCTACAATCGGGTGGAAGGTGGGGTACACCCTGGACAAGTCGCCACCTCATCGCAGGGCCAACACAGATAGACAGACAACATTCACACTCACATTCACACACTAGGGCAAATTTAGTGTTGCCAATCAACCTATCCCCAGGTGCATGTCTTTGGAAGTGAAAGGAAGCCGGAGTACCCGGAAGGAACCCACACATTCACGGGGAGAACATGCAAACCCCACACAGAAACATAACAAGCATTAAATAAAATATCTGCCTTGTTTTTAATTAATATTTAGGCCTACTATGCTGCTGTATTTTATTGTTGGTCATTATGGTGGTACAAGTGTTTTCTGAGGTGGTACTTGTTGAAAAAACTTTGAGAACCACTGTTGTTGATCAACTTCAGATATATCTGTTGATTAAAACTGCCATTGCTCAACAAATAATACAAACATGTAAAGTAAAATATTGCCTACATGGCCACTTTCTGTTATGAGTGTCAATATAGCAACATTTTCTCTTTACGTTACACTGGTTTGCGCTTCTGTTCTACTTTGTAATGTTTTTTTAATGTAAAATGTAAAAAAAAAAAACATTTTAGGAATGCAGACTGCAGGGAAATTGCAAGGGTTACATTTTAATTACGTTAGAAGGGCAAATGTACTTGTACAAAACTCAGGAATCCAGTATAATGCAGTGACATTATTTAATAAACAAGGTTGTTACACGACTACATCTCTGAAAGTTAACTTCGTGAAATATCAAATTTACATCCGAATCGTGATTAAAAGAAAAAATACTGTCCTGAATTGATTCATCATTTTCAAGAAGAAAGAGGAGCTTTTGTAACCTCTAACTTGTTTTTTTTAAAGGTTTTATCATAATATATTATGGCTGTGAATCTTATAACAACTCAGGATTCGATTAGTTTTTTTGGGGTTGATCTTCTTCGTTTGGATAAAGATGTTGATTAGAGGTGTAACAACTATACAGCTAGGCAAGTGTTTAACAGCCAACTGACCAAGCTCTCGTCTACCATGATTCCCATTAGGATGGCGGAATATGGGACAAGAAGTTATGATGTGGTCTGCAGTCTGTTCCTCTGCACCACAATCACATGCCACAGATGAAGCCATACCCCATTTGCACATAGATGAGCGGAAGAGGGCGACGGAAGTACTAAGGCAATTAAGCCTGACTCAAGCAGGCCTGGGAAAGCATATTCCCGGTGGTGATGTACTGGCCTTAGGGATGTAATCATAGAGTCTGGGAAGAGTTGATGAATCGATTCAGAATACATTTTTTGGAGTGACGATTCGATACAGAATCAATTCTAGATTCAAACCGATTCTCACAGTATAGTAAAACTTTAAAACAGATTACAGGTAACCTGGCATGTGATTTTCCGTCTGTAGTCGGAAATCTGTCTTTTTTATCTCTGTAAAAATATAAGAAAATATTTTCCGCTTTTCTTTGTTTTTTCTGACCTACAATGTGAGTTAAAATATTGATCTGTCTCTTTCCCATACCTGCCAAAAACTATGGTTTTCCTGTTATGAATAAGTTTTTTGATAATCCAGTGGTAAAAACTATGGTTTTCCATTAAAAATTATTAACTTAAAAATCGCAGCTACGTAACGAAGCAACTCCACAGGCAGGTGACAAAATATACGGTAAACATCAATGAAGATTGGTTTCCCTATAAGAAAATCCATGATTGGTTGGTTGGTTTACTATGATTAGTCACAATTGGTTAAGATTAGGGCAATACATTATGGACAGGCCAATCAGAGGCAAGAAAGGGCGGGTCATCGAACCAGGGAGGGAAATCACAACAGACACTCACATCCCAAATGACGATGAGAGAATCGGAGAAGAGAAGACGAAATATGCAAGCGGGTGATTTATATATCAAGTGGAAGATGGGAGAGGGATTATCTTCTTTAGATTTTTCGTTTAGCGATGAGGACCCCGTCCAGGAAACCCACAATGCGTCTACTTGGCCACATTTGGACAAATGTATGCGTCTGGATAAAACATTGCCCAACATGTTCATTTTAGTTGTTCACCATGTAGACATGTGATGACCTTTTGCTACAGTATAGCCTGTCTAAACGCTAAATAAAATGTTCATATTTTTTTTAGAACAAGACAGTAGCTGACATTTTGTTCATTATTTCTACTGTTTATATTTTGACATTGAATAGTTGAATCATTTTGAAACCTAAACCTGCATGACTGCAATATATTTGTGAGTTCATGCTATGAATCACAAATGGCTATTCAGATAAAGGAAGTTAGATAATAGAATAAACATTGTTAGTACTCTTTTGCATTTGTAGCAGTTAGAAGTGGAGAGGGACTCAAAGACATAGAAATTGGTTATAAAATCCAAGGCAGAATCCACTAAAGCAGAAACAAAAAGGAAAATGCAAGCTGCTCAGGAATTTACCAGGAAGGCTCATGTTAGAGCCATCATAAATAATACCAAAGTAATGTGTGATTGAACCATATGAATGTGTAAAACACTGGATGAACCACCTGTGGCTGTGAAGTAAACACTAGTAAGATTGTAAATACTGTATAGAGAGTAGGCTAACCCATGTGGTTCCTGTGGATGTGAACACAAGTTGTAATTACTGTAGTGACTAAATAACATAGTGACTGAAAAAGACATAGTGATTAATTTGAATGAATGGGCTATGCAAACTATGTTGATAATTTTTAAATTCTTGAAACACAAAAATACTTTTAAATGGTGCCTTTTTTTCTGAAAAACCAGGAGCCCCCACTAGGGCACCACCCTGGACCTGGCTGGGGACCTCTGGCCTCCAGAACCACGGCTTATTTTTAATCTTTTTTATTAAGTTCAGATCACATGCCTGAGGTAGCAAAAGGCCTTCTTGGCAGCTGACATATGACCTATACCTGCAGCGAGTAGGCACAGAGATGGCCTAAAGAACATATTTTTAAAAATAGATTCTTAAAAAAATAAATAAATAAATTGATTTTTGAAAAAGATGAATTGGTATAGAATTGGAATAATAAGAATCGTGATTCAGATGTGAATTTTTTTTTCAGCACCCCTACAATTTATTTACCAAATATTATATTGCAAGAATCGGTTTGGATCGACTCTGAATCAAATCGTCACTCTAATAATTGGAATCAAATTGAATCATTGTTGTAAGATTCACATCCATACTTGACAGTAACTTGACAATTGAGAATGTTCAAAAAAAAAAAAAAATCTGCGACAAGCGGGCCAGGCTGTACTTAGGACATCCACAAATACACCATCCTCATTTTATTGTTTAAACTGTTGCTAATTGTTTTTCCAGTTTACACTTGTATGATTATTAAGAATTTTAAAATGGTATTCAAAACACTGCCTGTAGAGAAGAAGATGGTGACAGTTTGATCCTGCAACAGATTATTTCAATTATTTCCAATGATAAATCTAAACCCATTTGCTTTACACATTCTATTGTTGTTACTAGTTGGTGAATTAATACCCACCATCTGCATAATGGTGAGGTACTTCTTCCACCAGAGGTACTTCTGCATCTGAGGTCCCAGTGCAGCCAGACCATAATAGCCGTACATGATGACATGGATGCCAGAGTTGATCGTTGCTCCGAAGAAAGCTGTGTGGGAAGGAAAAACCTGGATTACTAAATTGTTGATGTGATTCATTGCGTGAATGCCGGAAGATTCACCCTCCAAGCTGTTATTGATTCTTTAATTTTGAAGCCCAAGTAATCCCTGGAAGAGTGTAGCTCTTACTATTTAAGCATCCATTCAGATTGTGACAATGTCATCCCTGTTCTGCTTACAGCCTCTAGGGATCATATTTTTCGGTTTCTTGACAATTTTCACGTTATTCCTCAAATAATTTTCATTTTAACATCATCCCACAGCATTTACACAACATGCCCGAGCAAATAATCTTCCCCCTCATCTCACCTTGCCCACCAGGGACCCACTTGATGCCGATCCACCAGAGGATGAACATGGTGCAGTGGTGGTACACATGGAGGAAGCTGACCTGGTTGAACTTCTTCCTCAGGATGAAGAAAACAGTATCCAGGAACTCTACTCCTTTGGATATGTAGTACCACCAAAGAGCTGATGCTATCTAAAGATGGAACAGTAGAGGTGAGTGAATACAAGTGTGTAAATGCCTATGCTGTTCAGTACTTTAAAAGCCTCCTAATGAGTCCACTCCATTTAAACAAATTGATACAGAATTCTGTCTCATTTGTTTAATGGCTCTTAAAATTAAAGAAACAGGGCAGCTCATGTATACCTATCCCAGACAAATACAATCTATACTAATACACATAAATATTTTAATTAATGTATGCTCAGGTTTCACAGTCAGTCCTAAAGGTAAGTAAAACATGGACAGTGGATGCTTACTGTTTAAATCTGGTATTTCGTTGGGTATGACTTTTTTTTGAGCAGTTTTAAAAAGCAATTATAAATAAATGTGGCAATTTAATATTACATTAGCACTCTGTTATGCATGTGCTATGACACATTCATTTCTGCTCCCCCTTCCCACTGCCCTATGAGCGCAGGATACAAAGACATCATAACACATGGTTGCTCTCTCTAAGCCACGGCGCTGTGGTATCTCTTAAACCTCAACTAATGCTGCCCTGAAAGAGCATGGCCTGATGGGGGCGGAGCTCGAGGGTGGTTCTGGCTAAGCCTGCGGTATCTTTTGTTGTCCTGAGAAAAAACCTTTACACCTAGTAAATATTCTCTTAAAATGTAGACAATATTATACTGACAAGCCAAAATATACTGGTATGCAATTACCATATTTCCTAATATAGTGACTACTCAACCGCATTTTTGAGTAAAGTATGGTGGTGGGGCTTTTATTTGTAAAATTACGAGGTAAAATGATATAGAATACAACATATTTAATGGAAAATATGCAATGAAATAATCGAGGCAAGCTGGGCAGACGCAATGTGGGCGGAGTTAATATGAAGTCATGTAGCTTCCCAGAAAATAAAAATGGACGCCCAACACACTAAAAAAATAAGACGCATTGCCAAAACCATCTTTTGCACTGTGCAGATAAATTGTTGTTTTTTTAAACCTTCATGCCTGGGTGCTGTTGTTTTGCGTAGAATTATGTTACATGTGTTTTGAAAGTGAAATAAAAAAAGTCAATTGAAAAGTGGATTGCACTCAGAAAGTTAAAGTCAACGGATACGTTTCCTATTTAGACTTAAGTTAACCTCCCCATAATGTACTCCTGTCTTTGATTGTGCACGTGGAAGGAGCTGCTGTTTTGGTTAGCAACAGAGTTTAACAACGTAGTATCGATCAATCAATCAATCAATCAATCAATCAATCAAAGTTTACTTCTATAGCCCTAAATCACGAGTGTCTCAAAGGGCTGCACAAGCCAAAACGACATCTTCGGCTCAGATCCCACAGTAAGATCCTTAGTGTGTGTGTGTATGTGTGTGTGTGTGTGTGCGTGTGTGTGTGTGTTTGTGTGTGTGGCAACAATAGCGTTTGTGACCTGTGTAGGTGCTTTGAAACTTTTTATTAGTAGATTGCCCAGTTCAGTACATATTCCGAACAATTGACCACTAAATGGTAACACCCAAATACGTTTTTCAACTTGTTTAAGTCTGGGTTCACGTAAATCAATTCATGTGGACAACCTACTAATAAATTGAGACACGGCATCTATTAGAGGAGAGGTCATTATTTGAGGAAATACAGTAGAATGGACAAGTGTCTTTTTGTGTTGTTCTCACCAGTTCAGGGTCCTCAATAGCTGTTAAAGAGTAACAACTTGTCGGATTACATCCTTAGTCATTTAATTTCCAGGTGAGATGCATGATTTATGATCTACAATTAGCTTCCAAGGAGCAAGGAAGCGAGGAAACAGCAGACCTCTCGATAATACAAACATAGGGACACACGGTAATGATCACAACGCCACTATAAATAGTTCATCTGTGTTAGCGCTTGTAATAACAATATCACTAATATTCACGTCATAAAATGTAAAGTGAGTATTGTTGGCGCTTTTTGAATGGTTATTTAGTGGACTTTATGGGCGGAATTGAGGACCTTCCATTGACTATGCTGGAAGCAGACTTTTGTTTACGTTTATTTAATATTTACAATGCATTAAAAAAAATCCATCCGTCCTCATGTCTTTCATGATTGTTAATAAAATTGCAAAACAAGTGCAGTTCCCCTTTGGCGTCTCTCAAACTTGTTTATTTGCTTAAATGTTTGTGTTTGAGGGAGGCGGCGACATCTCACCCTGACTTCATTGACGTCGTTAGAGTAGTTGACAGGTTGACAGAGGTAGCTGTACCCTGCTGCTCTTGAGCTAAGCAGGAGCTAATAAAGAGACAAAAGTTAGCTTTTATAGAGCTGTAAGAAATAATTATAAATTAATATGCAATGAGTCGTGTATATAGTGTATCTGTGGCTCTGACCTCTTTGGCGATGTAGAAGTTTAGGACCACCATGCTGAAGTTGTAGACTATCAGGGTCTTTCTGAGAGTATAGGGATGGCGGCCCTGCATGTATCGAGGCCCTGCCCACAGGAAGAGCAGGTAGAGGCTGCTGATGGCCAGTGTGGATAAGGGTGATGACATCATTGGCCAGGTTTCCACCCGCTTGTCTGCAGTAAGTAAAAAAACAAAACAAAAACACATTACACACACTTATGTTCTGATAGGGTGCTTTTGTGTAGGTTAAAATGGCCGCTCACCTGCTATAGTAAGGCTCCATTTGTAAAACTCTATTGTGTCGTTCACCATATGCAATACACCCTCCATGGCTTTGGTCTTGATTCTACTGTGACAGAAACAATTGTTTAAGACAAAAAAGCAGTTAGACCACATATGTTATGTCCTATTAGTAGCTCCGGGGTCCACAAATTATGTGTGCCAGGAAAAATAATAGTCCATCCATCCATTTTCTACCGCGTGGCCCTCTCGGAGTCGCTGGGGGCTGGAGCCTATTCTAGCTGCACTTTGGCAGAAGGCAGGGTACATCCCGGACAATTAATACTAGCAATTAGGTTTTATATGTTGCTTTTTTATCATTCTATTTCAGATTATGTATCATAATTTAAGAGCGAGAGTGAAAATGTCTACATATTAGAGCAGTGGTTGTCAACCTTTTTTCAGTGATGTACCCTCTGTGAACATTTTTTTAATTCAAGTACCCCCTAATCAGAGCAAAGCATTTTTGGTCGAAAAAAAGAGATAAAGAAGTAAACACGACGAGTTAAGTTTATACCAAAATTGATACATGGATGATACAGCAGAGGATTGGGAGAATGTCATGTGGTCAGATGAAACCAAAATATAACTTTTTGGTATAAACTCAACTCGTCGTGTTTGGAGGAAGAAGAATACTGAGTTGCATGCCAAGAACACCATACCTACTGTGAAGCATGGGGGTGGAAACCTCATGCGTTGGGGCTGTTTTTCGGCTAAGGGGACAGGAAAATTGATCCGTGTTAAGGAAAGAATGAATGGGGCCATGTATCGTGAGATTTTGAGCCAAAACCTCCTTCCATCAGTGAGAGTTTTGAATGGTTGACCAAATACTTATTTTCCACCATAATAACAAATAAATTCTTTAAAATTCCTACAATGTGAATTCCTGGCTTTTTTCCCCCACATTCTGTCTCTCACAGTTGAAGTGTACCTATGATGAAAATTACAGATCTCTGTCATCATTTTAAGTGGGAGAACGTATATATATATATATATATATATATATATATATATACATATATATATATATATATATATATATATATATATATATATATATTTTGCTTGCGCACTAACTGTCTGAAATAGCGCGCACTTGATGTCACATTATCGATGGGAAAATGCATTTTTAGACAATATGATTTGCCTGAGCGGTTAGGAGACACCAAGAGTAACAAGAGGTAGAAAATTGATTAGAAAGGACGTTTTAAAAAAAATAATCCATCCATCCATCCATCATCTTCCGCTTATCCGAGGTCGGGTCGCGGGGGCAACAGCCTAAGCAGGGAAACCCAGACTTCCCTCTCCCCAGCCATTTCGTCCAGCTCTTCCCGGGGGATCCCGAGGCGTTCCCAGGCCAGCCGGGAGACATAGTCTTCCCAACGTGTCCTGGGTCTTCCCCGTGGCCTCCTACCAGTTGGACGTGCCCTAAATACCTCCCTAGGGAGGCGTTCGGGTGGCATCCTGACCAGATGCCCGAACCACCTCATCTGGTTCCTCTCGATGTGAAGGAGCAGCGGCTTTACTTTGAGTCCCTCCCGGATGGCAGAGCTTCTCACCCTATCTCTAAGGGAGATCCCCGCCACACGGCGGAGGAAACTCATTTCGGCCGCTTGTACCCGTGATCTTATCCTTTTGGTCATGACCCAAAGCTCATGACCATAGGTGAGGATGGGAACGTAGATCGACCGGTAAATTGAGAGCTTTGCCTTCCGGCTCAGCTCCTTCTTCACCACAACGGATCGGTGCAACGTCCGCATTACTGAAGACGCCGCACCGATCCGCCTGTCGATCTCACGATCCACTCTTCCCTCACTCGTGAACAAGACTCCTAGGTACTTGAACTCCTCCACTTGGGGCAGGGTCTCCTCCCCAACCCGGAGATGGCACTCCACCCTTTTCCGGGCGAGAACCATGGACTCGGACTTGGAGGTGCTGATTCTCATTCCGGTCGCTTCACACTCGGCTGCGAACCGATCCAGCGAAAAAAATAATAATAAAAAAAAAAAACTCTTTATTTTTTGTCTTGGGACTTCCAGTGGGACAGATTTTTGATGCTGGCAGGCCTTATCCGGCCCGCGGGCCGTAGTTTGGGGACCCGTGTATCAGACAAGTGTATGTTAATTTTCACTGATTCTGTATGAATATTAGACAAAACTAATTGTGGTTGAATGACAATTGACTTAAAATAATCACTAAAATCGGTCTGAGGGATGTACACCTGAGTAAAGTAATCAGTGTTGCATAATCACATGTTAGATGACAGCAGGTGTCTGTTTATTAATCTATATTTAACTCCACGGACCAGAGCTGTTGTCCTTTCAATAATGAATGTTGCAGCTAAATTAGCAGGACCTTAAACAGAACTGGCAAATATCAGAAAGTCCAGCGCACGTTTTAAATAAAATAATGGCGAATATACATGTTTACGGTGGAGGCAAAACTTAAAAATGAGAGAAGAGGCTCGCTAAAAGACAACAGCCCATGTGTCAGCAGGTTTGTGTTGGAGCGCTCAAGAGGCTTAAATTCAACGAGTTTAGACGTGCAGGCCTAAGTACAAATGCCGATTGTTGGGTGAGGGGGGGAAATTCTTATTTGGGCTATTTCCAGTTTCCAAACTAGCAAGACTATGTTGCTGTATGCAATTTCACCTAAAAATAGTTTGTATTTGAACAGTTCACTATTGTTATAATTAAATTAAATCAGAGTTTTGCTTAAATTCACTGTGGACGTTATTCTCCCTATCATCCATCCATCCATCCATCCATCCATCCATCCATCCGTCCATCCATCAATTACTACCGCTTTTTCCCTTTGGGGTTGAACCCATATAATAACTATATTGTAAACTATAGGCGCTTTGGGCACCATAACACTACATACTGTAAATATGGACCAATACTCACAAAACAGCACAGAAAGTAAAATGATGGAGCGTATACTTACCTCCTTGCTCTTTATGAGGCGTTTAATAACATCCGGTGCAATTGATCGTGCTCCTTTTTCCAAGCGTCACACCTCGTCCCTCTCTACAACTCCCCGATCACACTTAAACCACATTAAAATTGCATATACAACATGTACACAAAAAAAGGCAAAGAGACTTAGATGTACGCTGTTTAAAAAGGGAGGCTAATCATGCGAGGCTGAAGGTGCGAGCCGGCCGCCGAGCGTCCTCATCTTCTCGCAGTCTACTCAAAGAGAAGCCGATTTCCACTGCGCATGCGCAAAGTCTTCTCCTCTTGCATCCGTGTGGCAGACGACTGTTTACTTTCAAAAATTGTATTCATTAACTTTATCATTATTCTGAATACATAAAGAATTAATCTGAAATTACATCAAAAGTGTCGTATGTTTGCAAGCGCAGACATGTGTCGAACCCGTCGACATTACAGTTGCTCACGTGCCACACGGAACTAGACGAATAGTTTGTCAATGCGTGGGTTTGTCCAACAGATGGCAGAGTTGAGCTGACGCCAATGAGCTCAACTCAGCATCAATTAGGTACATGACCGTTATACAGTGATTTTTAAAAAAGTACGTTTAAAACAGCCCGTTTGTTTTTTGGCACATTCCAAACCCAAAATAATGAGCTCTTTCACAACTTTTGAGATAACATTTTGTCATGTTCCAACTACGCCCGCTTTTTCATTGTACTTCTACATTTTCCATAACACAAATTCTCTTCAATCTAAAACGGGGTAGGGAACCTATCAATCAATCAATCAATGTTTATTTATATAGCCCCAAATCACAAATGTCTCAAAGGACTGCATAAATCATTACGACTACAACATCCTCGGAAGAACCCACAAAAGGGCAAGGAAAACTCACACCCAGTGGGCAGGGAGAATTCACATCCAGTGGGACGCCAGTGACAATGCTGACTATGAGAAACCTTAGAGAGGACCTCAGATGTGGGCAACCCCCCCCCTCTAGGGGACCGAAAGCAATGGATGTCGAGCGGGTCTAACATGATACTGTGAAAGTTCAATCTATAGTGGCTCCAACACAGCCGCGAGAGTTCAGTTCAAGCGGATCCAAGACAGCAGCGAGAGTCCCGTCCACAGGAGACCGTCTCAAGCGGAGGCGGATCAGCAGCGTAGAGATGTCCCCAACCGATACAGGCGAGCGGTCCATCCTGGGTCCCGACGAGCGGTCCATCCTGGGTGTCGACTCTGGACAGCCAGTACTTCATCCATGGTCATCGGACCGGACCCCCTCCACAAGGGAGGGGGAGACATAGGAGAAAGAAAAGAAGCGGCAGATCAACTGGTCTAAAAAGGAGGTCTATTTAAAGGCTAGAATATACAGATGAGTTTTAAGGTGAGACTTAAATGCTTCTACTGAGGTAGCATCTCGAACTGTTACCGGGAGGGCATTCCAGAGTACTGGAGCCCGAACGGAAAACGCTCTATAGCCCGCAGACTTTTTTTGGGCTCTAGGAATCACTAATAAGCTCCCCGATGTGGCTCTTTTGATGACTGCATCTGGCTCTCGGATAAATCTGCGCTAACACTGCTTAACAGAATAAGTAATGACTAATTCCAAATGTAATCAAAGTGTTAAAAATAACGTTCAAAATATTAAACATGCTCATGCATTTGAATCCATCCATCCTTTTTCTACCGCACTTGTTCAAGAAATTGCATGATTTATTTATTATTGTTTTTTTGAGGGCTTGCCCTCCTGGGGGTTCTTCAGACCACCAAGCACCGATATGAAAGCCTGTTTCAGGGTTACGATATTTTTCTATTTTTCAATAAGTCTCTCAGTTGCTTTCCAGCAATTGTCTTTTTCTCTTTCGTTCTCGCTCGCGCTCTGGCTCCAGCTCCAACCCTGTCTCTCCTCCCGGCTGCCTATAACAGAGCGACAGGTGATTAGATAACAAGGCCCAGGTGGGCCGTCTACGCACCTGTTGCTGATTTCGAGGCCGGTCCTGGCACACCCCGCTTCGCTGAAGGCCTGCAGGCCACGCCCCTCCACAGTTAGCTTCAGAATATCAACATCATTACAAAGAATACAAGACCTATTATACTCTAGTAATGTTGGTCTTACTTAAAAATGCACGCGTTTAGTTGTGTTTAGTGTTGAAAAAAAAAGATATGGCTCTTACGGAAATACGTTTTAAAATATTTGGATTCTTGGCTCTCTCAGCCAAAAAGGTTCCCGACCCCTAATCTAAAATAACCCCCGACTAAAGTGCTTTGTATTTCTCAACCCAATGGAAGCATTCAAATGTCAAAACATTCAACTCATTCAATACATTCCCTACATTCAGGCTATATGTTATTCACTTTCCATAATACCCAGTTTCCTCCTAATTTCCACATTTCCTGGCTTCAATATTTACATTTGTATAATACATGTGTGGGGAAAAAAAATCTAAGATTGTTGGTATTTATGTCGTTGTTCAATGTGAGAGGCGTCGTCCACTTCAAGTCCTTGCAACAGGGCCTACCAACAGCCCATTCCAACCATTCCTTCATTAAAAACCTTCAGCTTATTCAGGAAATTCTGTACAATCAGGCTGGTAACTTTGCTCCTTCCAAAAACTCAAATTTGTATAATTCCACATGGTCTGTTACAATTTTCAATTCTTACCTCTTCCGCCTATTTAGGCTAAAACATTTCTACCTGCCACACATTCCTACATTCAATTCCATATTTTTATTGCATTATTCTTAACAAAGCTCCTGTGAAGCTTGCGCGGCATAGCGATGCTGGATTTGTTCCTCCAGGGACGCGTCGGGCAAGAACACAGCGTGAGGTAAGAAATTAAAGATTTATTAAAGTAATAAAACAGACTAGAAACACAAACACTGGAGCTAAACAGAAAGGCAAACAAATGGCGCTAGCATGGAAGCTAGGAATATGAACAGAAAAACTAAACTTGGCACAAAGGCACAAAAAGGGAAAACAAAACTATTAGCATGAGAGCTAGGGATGAAATGAAGTGTAGCGTGAGAGCTAACGAGTGAGAGCATGAAAAACAAGTCATCAACTGTTGCACGAAGGCAAATTAGAATCCCATGCAGAACTAACAAAAGGGGCAGTCTTAAATAAGGCAGGTGATCAACAAAACAGTTGTGTGAAAACCGAAAGTAGCGGGTGGAAACAATATGCTGCTATGGAAACAGACTAAAACAGGAACTAAGGACGTCAAACAACAGGATATCATACAATAATGGAACAAAACATGAATATGGAATGATCCGGATATCGGATCACAACAGCTCCAGCTCTTAAGCTGTGCATATAATTTCTTCATAATTTCTAGTTAACCCTCCTTATTGATTACATGTGCTGTGGACACATTTTAAATACATAATGCTCGGTATTCCTGATGCATGTGGTTTTGTCGACACACATTTTACTATGCTACTTTTCTAACAATATTCATTTAACCATCAATCATTTATTCCCAGCCAGGGACGGGGCTTCTCTGGGGTTAATGGGGGCTAACAAAATAATCAATTTCATGACTTCGGTTTAAATTTTTTCAATAAAATCAGTTATGATACACAGCACAAGCAGGTTCGATATGAAGTAATTTAAACTGAATTTGACCAAATATTATTTCACAAAATAGTTAAGCCTAACACGAGTGAAGATGGCAAAAAAATTTCAAGTGCAAAAGTGACAGAAAACGGTTAGCGCCCATGCGCCTGCTAATAACCAGACAATACATTCAAAATACAATCCAAAGTGTCTTTATTCCATATGTATAATAATGAAAATAAACAACTACGTATTGGCAATATTGTTTCGGATCACAACATAAAAACTCAAGAAGTTATTACTGGTAATAGTGAAATTAATATTAGGCCTATAGGCTACGAAGTGCAGTCGCATTGCCACAACGAGATGTGCAAATAGCTTGAGAAACAATTCGCCTCACAACATCATGACTTTAGAAATAAAGTTAAGAACTACATTAACAACATAGGCTGTAGTGTACACATACTAATGATTTGGATTACAAGATCATTAAGACAAAAATGGGACGTCGTGGCGCAGTGGAAGAGAGTGGCCGTGCGCCACCCGAGGGTCCCTGGTTCAATCCCCACCTAGTACCAACCTCATCACGTCCGTTGTGTCCTGAGCAAGACACTTCACCCTTGCTCCTGATAGGTGCTGGTTAGCGCCTTGCATAGCAGCTCCCTCCATCAGTGTGTGAATGTGTGTGTGAATGGGTGAATGTGGAAGTAGTGTCAAAGCGCTTTGAGTACCTTGAAGGTAGAAAAGCGCTATACCAGTAAAACCCATATATCATTTATTTAATTCACAATGTACAAAATCTACAGCGAGAAGTGCAAACACCCTGTGCTAATCGGGCACACACTTAAAGATGGTCAAAAGAACTGGCCATTCACAATCTCAGGTATAATAGTTCTACTGCAAAAAAATATACATATACAGTATGACATGTCTTTCTGTGCATACATTGTAACGTTAGGATGAGTTTTACATTATCCAAAGAGTTTAAATGGAGGCAACTTTACTCTTACTATTTATTGAAGATGTTTCAGAGTTGCATCGATTCAACCTTTGTGGATTATATGAATTGATGTCTGACAATCTATACACACATTTTTATACTATTTGACTCAAGCAGAATCGAATTACAAAACCCCAAACCACTGAAGTTGGCACATTGTTTAATTCATAAATAAAAACAGAATACAAGGATTTGCAAATCCTTTTAAACTTATATTTAATTGAATGAACTGCAAAGACAATATATTTGATGTCTGAAGTGAAAAACTAATTTTTTTGCATTTAATCATTAACTTAGAATTTAATGGCAGCAACACAATACAAAAAAGTTGACACAAGGGCTTTTTTACCATGGTGTTAGTGAATTTTATTTTTATATAGCGCTTTTTCTCTAATGACTCAAAGCACTTTACATAGTGAAACCCAATATCTAATGTTTACATTTAAACCATTGTGGGTGGCACTGGGAACAGGTGGGTAAAGTGTCTTGCCCAAGGACACAACAGCAGTGACTAGGATGGCGGAAGCGGGAATCGATCTTGCAACACTCAAGTTGCTGGCAGGGCTGCTCTACCAACTGATTTATACCGCCAACTTGTTATACAGCCTTTCCTTTTAACAACACTCAGTAAACGTTTGGGAACTGGGGAGACCAATTTTTGAAGCTTTTCAGTTGGAATTCTTTCCCATTCTTGCTTGATGTACAGCTTAAGTTGTTCAACAGCCCGGGGTCTCCGTTGTGGTATTTTACGCTTCATATTGCGCCACACATTTTCAATTGGAGACAGGGTTTAGATTACAGACAGGCCATTCTAGTACCCACACTCTTTTACTATGAAGTCACGCTGTTGTGACACGCGGCCTGGCATTATCTTGCTGAAATAACATTGCTTGGGTGGCAACATGTGTTGCTGCAAAGCCAGCATACCGTATTTCCGTGAATTGCCACCGGGGCGTTAATTAATTTAAAACCTCTTCTCCCTTCTGCGCTTACCAAAGGCATGGGGTAAAAGTAAGCATGCGCTAATTATTTTAAAACCGCTTCTCACTCTGGCACTTACCAAAGCCATGCAGTAAAAATTTGAGTGTGATGTAAAGATACCATCATGGAAAGCCCATTTAATAAAAAATAAAAACGTTATCATGGTCTTACCTTTACTTATAAATATAGTCCATGCCAGCTCCTTCTGATTAAAAGCATCGATAACTTGTTTATAGAAGTCTTCCTTATCTTTCTTCAGTTTTAAAAGTGTCTCTGTCTCGATGGAGATCTTCCTTTTTTACCTCCTCCAGCACATATCACGTCACACATTTCACTTCTTCTGCAGCCGAGTAGTCGCAAGAAGGATCACTAGCGCCCTCTACCACCAGGAGACGGGAGTCATTTGATGAATCATATTTGACAGACGGAGCTACGGTATTGTGACGGTCTCAAACCGTCGTCGTGCGGGTTCCCAGGACCACCAAGGAAGGACATGGCTTGAGCAGTTTGACTTTGTTTATTTTTCAATGAAACCTCAATCCAGGTCGCTCTTCCGCTCCTATTCTCCGCTCGCTCGCCGTCTCCTAAAGCGTGCCCTACCTGTCTGTCGGACCTTCTGCTCCACAGGTATATTAATAAAACATAGCTGGGTACTTTTATTTTTAGCATACCAGTATACAATAGCTTGGACCTTAAATCCTACTGAATAGCTCTTAATCTTCTTCCCTTTATGCGATTTAAAATGATTGAAATCAGCCTCCTCCATTTTGAAAATGATGACGGGAAGTGTCACTCGTGACGTTGGTAATACTAAGCATGCGCTGATTATTTTGTGAAGCGAGTTTGACCCGGCAGTAATTCAAGGCAGGTGCATACTATATACGGTATACTTAGACTTAGACTTCCTTTTTATTGTCATTCAAATTTGAACTTTACAGCACAGATAAGAACAAAATTTTGTTACATAAGCTCATGGTAGTGCAGGATAAAAAAAGAAATAAGGTGCATATATAATTAAATAGATATATATAAATAATATATAAATGTATATATATATATAACATAAATAAATATACTGTATATAAATATATATAAATAAATAAATAGATTACTATACAGATAAATATATTGCACTTTTTCAAATGCGTCCACGTTATGGATGTATGTTATATTGTATGTATATTGTCGGCGTGGCGCAGTGGGAGAGTGGCCGTGTGCAACCCGAGGGTCCCTGGTTCAATCTCCACCTAGTACCAACCTCGTCATGTCCGCTGTGTCCTTGAGCAAGACACTTCACCCTTGCTCCTGATGGGTGCTGGTTAGCACCTTGCATGGCAGCTCCCTCCATCAGTGTGTGAATGTGTGTGTGAATGGGTAAATGTGGAAGTAGTGTCAAAGTGCTTTGAATACCTTGAAGGTAGAAAAGCGCTCTCAAGTACAACCCATTTATCATTTATTCCAGCGAGTTAATCCATTTTGGGGGGAGTTGAGGGGATAATTTAATTATGATGCGTTCAAGAGTATTACGGCCTGAGGGAAGAAGCTATTACAGAACCTAGAAGTACTGCTTCGGAGGCCGCGGAACCTCTTTTTAGAGTCCAGCAGTGAAAACAGTCCTTGGTGGGGGAGGGAGGAGTCTTTGCAGATTTTCTGAGCCCTGGTCAGGCAGCAGCTTTTTGCGATCTCCTGAATAGGAGGAAGAGGAGTCCTGATAATCTTTTCCGCCATCCTCACCACTCTGTGGAGAGACTTCCAGTCCGAGGCATTGCAGGCTCCAGTCCAGACAGATGCTGTTGCTCAGCAGGCTCTCTATAGTGCCTCTGTAGAATGTGGTGAGAATGGGGGAAGGAACTGTGCTCTTTTCATTAGATGCAAAAAGTACATGCGCTGCTGAGCTATTTTTACAAGAGCTTGGTGTGTAAGGACCAGGTTATATTGTCAGTTATCTGCACCCTCAGGAAATTGGTGTTGCTTACCATCTCCACCACTGTGCCGTTGATGTAGAGTGGAGCGTGGCTGGACTGGTGCTTCCTGAAGTCATCGATGATCTCCCTGGTCTTGTTGACATTCTGGACCAGGTTGGTGGTTCTGCACCAGTGAACCAGATATTTGAGCTCCTCCCTGTCGTCCAGGTCATTGTTGTCACAGATGAGGCCCACCACTTTCGTGTTGTCCACATACTTCACAATATGGTTAGTAGTGGACCTGGCGTAGCAGTCATGAGTCATCATCGTGAACAGCAGCGGACTCAGTACGCAGCCCTGGGGGGAGCCGGTGATCAGGGAGATGGCACTGGAGGTGTTGTTGCCCACTCTCACAGATTGGGGTCTGTCTGTGAGGAAGTCAAGCAGCCAGTTGCAAAGGGGGGTATACTTTTTAGCGTTAATGGTGCCTTCACAGATGTGTAAATTACTCATGCCTAGTGTACTAATTTGGGTTAAACTTGTACAGCGCTTTTCTATCTTCAAGGTATTCAAAGCGCTTTGACACTATTTCCACATTCACACACACTTTCATAAACTGATGGCGGGAGCTGCCTAACCACAACCCATCAGGAGTAAGGGAGAAGTGTCTCACTCAAGGATACAACGGACGTGACGAGGTTGGTAGAAGGTGGGGATCAAACCAGGAACCCTCAGGTTACTGACATGGACACTCTCCCAACCGCGCCACGCCGTACCCCATACATGAACACATACCATTACAAATGCTGGCTTTTGAACTTTGAGCCTATAACATTCCGGATGGTTCTTTTGCTTTTTGTTCTGGAGGACATGACATCCATAGTTTCCAAAAACAATTTCAAATGTGGATTCGTCAGACCACAGAACCAAAAATTACCACTTTTAATCAGTCCATCTTTGATGGGCTTAGGCCCAGCGTAGCCGGCGGTGTTTCTGGGTGTTGTTGATAAATAGCTTTTGCTTTGCATACTAGAGTTTTAACTTGCACTTACATATGCAGCAACAAACTGTAGTTACTGACATTGGTTTTCGGAAGTGTTCCTAAAACCATGTGGTAATATACTTTACGCACAGATGTCGTTTTTTGATGCAGTAGCGCCTGAGGGACCCAAGGTCACAGGCTTTCAATATTGGTTTTCAGCCTTGCTGCTTATGTGCAGTGATTTCTCCAGATTCTCTGAACCTTTTGATGAAATTACGGGCCGTAGATGGTGAAATCCCAAAATTCCTTGAAATAGCTGGTTGAGATATTTTGTTCTTAAACAACTTGCTCACGCATTTGTTCACAAAGTAGTGACCCTCGCCCCATCTTTGTTTGTGAATGACTGAGCATTTCATGGCTGTTGCTTTTATACCCAATCATGGCACCAACCTGTTCCTAATTAACCTGTTCACCTATGGGATTTTCCAAATAAATGTTCAATGAGCATTCTTCAACTTTGTCAGTCTTTTTTGTAACTTGTGCCAGCTTTTTTGAAACATGTTGCAGGCATCAAATTCCAAATGAGCTAATATTTCCAAAAAATAACATAGTTTTTCAGTTCGAACATTAAGTATCCTGTCTTTGCAGTCTATTCAATTAAATATAGGTTGAAAAGGATTGGCAAATCATTGTATTAAGTTTTTATTTAAGATTTACACAACGTGCCAACTTCACTGGTTTTGGGTTTTTTAGACGCAAAGGTTTTAGATTAATGTGAACACATGGGAAACAAATTGTTTAATAATTATGGTTTTTGCATAATATTTTAGTGCAAAACTAAAAGAATACGATATTTTTTTTTTTACAGACATTTTCTGGTTAACTTATGAAATAAAATAAACATTTAGTGTGCAGCTTTATGATAGAGCAGTGGTCTCCAAAGTTAATCACTAATTAGATATTTTTATTTTATTAAAGACTGACAACATTTGCATTGTGCTTTATTTATTAAGCATATGTCTCCACCAAAACGGCGTGGTCGTTGTATTTATGCTATATAGTGATCATTTGTCAATATATGTAAGCATAATATTAAGAGTTGAAGCAAATATTGTTTGACCCCTTAGTAATTTACAGTACTACTTGTTGGAGAGCCCTGCAGTGTCATTGTCACTCGACAGGCAATGTGTATGTTTAACAACTTGGATACATTACTCGTGTTTGGAGGGGAAGACATTGTTATTATGATAACAAAGCAGAGTTGCTATTTAGCACGTACCTCGCAGATATGATAGCCACATATGTAGCTTTTCTGCTAGACAAAAACGATCTCCAGGGGCAAACAGATTTATGATGGGGCTATAGCCCCATCGAGCCCCAATGTAGCGCCGTCCCTGCTCCTGGCCCCATTTGGTACATTTATTTTGGTGGTTAATATGATTTTATGCAACCAGTTGTTAACATGCCTCAACTGTGCCAGTGCTATTATTAGATTTAGTTTATTGCGTTGCTTTTTTCTGTGGGTATGGTCTGAGAGATCCGGCATTAAGGGCTGTTTTTCAAAACCTGTAAGAACAGAAAGTACGCTTGTGTTTACCATACAAATAACCTCACAAATGCTGTCAGAGAGGTACTGTATTCATGTTTAACAATGTGTTTATTTGTGTGGTGTAGCGCTGCACTGCAATATGTACGACATTTCTCTTATGCAAACAAAAAAATGCTGCAAAATCGGCAGCATTTGTAATGCAAAAACATTGTGCCTCATTAAGTGTCTGGTGAGTGTGTGTCTGGAAGTGTTTTCACCCATTCTGTATATTTCAGTTGTTGTCATATGTTTTCAAGCGTCACCTAAACCAACAGAAAAATAGTCAACAAACCCTGCCAATGTGGAAATTGAGCAAAGGCATCTCCTGCCAGCCACAGAAGCATCCATCATATTGGTCTACTATGACATATTGGGCACAAACCCTCTGAATCTGTAAAGGAAATGTCTCCCTCTCTAAAGGGCATATTCACAACTAACCACCTGGATATACTAATTTTCCACATACCTCAGGAGCCTTTGGAGGAAATACCACTTGAACTTGTCCGTTACGCAAAAGGCTTCCTGTTATGCGTACTTGTTGAGATGTGCAGTCAAAAAGAATGCAACGTTTAACATTAAGACACTCACATTCCTGCTAAAAAAAATGTAGTAAGAGTGACTTTTATCTATGATTGGCATTACAGGAGGTAGCAGAGGGCGATTTGACTCACCATGTGTTTATATACTATATTCATTTTATCCTTATAGCAGTTTCTCAGTGAGTATTTGTACACTACCGACGTGTGTTAGCGTGTGATGACCCAAACATATCTCATTGAGTGTATAATGGATCATATAATACTCGAACGCGTGTAAAGAAATTTCATTTGTGCCCGGTTGTATTACTTTTCCGGCACTTTCTTCATCAAATTGCATCTAATTGCAGAGTGTCATTCTCCTTCAGAGTGTGTGTGTAATCTGGATCCAGTGTGTTCCATTACAGTCTTTTCCATATGGTTTTAATTGGAAAGGAAAATGTATCAGGCTGAGATTTGACTAGTTCTATTTAGTTGCTGCTCTCTCCCTCTCTCTGTGTTCACAGTGGTTTAGAATTTTGTATGAGGCATGAAGGGCTGTTACTTTTTGTACAGTGAATGTTTTCCTTTACCGTTCTGTCATAAAAGCTGATTTGAAGCTGCACACATAACTTTACACATGCTCTAGTTGAGTTTTTGTCGCCCGTGTAACGGAACTTGCATTTGTCCAGGTGCAATCAGGGCCAAATGGCAGGCCGGATGATGAATTTTTACTTCTCTTGGACTCTTTCGTCTCCGGTCTTCAACACTTTGCTTAAGCTTAACCTTAACTTCATAGTAAACAAAAACAAAATAGAGTAAGTAACGCCATACATATATGTTAAAGTATTTTTTAATGTGTCTTGGGATGGCCTGCGACGAGTCCATGGTGCACCCTGTCTTTCGTCGGAAATCAGCTACAATAGGCCGAAGCTCACCTGTAAATTTAATGAACATAAACAGTATTGAGGATGGATGTTTTTTTTTATTTTTGTAGTGACTCCTTAGCAACTTGAGGATCATACCCAAAGTACCTGTCAGTCATAGAGGAGGGCAAAGTGCAGTGTGGTATAGATGCTAATGGGGGGCAGGTGGTGTAGGGCAGTGGTTCTCAACCTTTTTTCAGTGATGTACCCCCTGTAAAAAATGTTTTAATTCAAGTACCCCCTGATCAGAGCAAAGCATTTTTGGTTGAAAAAAAGAGATAAATAAATAAAATACAGCACTATGTCATCAGTTTCTGATTTATTAAATTGTATAACAGTGCAAAATATTGCTCAATTGTAGTGGTCTCTCTTGAACTATTTAGAAAAAAAAGATATAAAAATAACTAAAAACTTGTTGAAAAATAAACAAGTGATTCAATTATAAAGATTTCTACACATAGAAGTAATCATCAACCTAAAGTGGCCCCCTTTGGGGATTGTAATATAGATCCACCTGGATTCATGAAATTATTCTAAACATTTCTTCACAAAAAATAAATCTTTAAAGGCCTACTGAAACCTACTACTACCGACCACGCAGTCTGATAATTTATATATTTTAATGATGAAATATTAACTTTGCAACACAATACGGCTGGTTTAGTTTACCAAATTGCAATTTTAAATTTCCTGCGGAGTTTCTTGTTGAAAACGTCACGGACTGTCAGGACGTATTAGCGCAGCACCATTTGCGGCTAAACGTTGTCTCTTTTCATCGCGCAATTAAACAGTATTCTGGACATCTGTGTTGCTGAATCTTTTGCAATTTGTTCAATTACTAATGGAGAAGTCAAAGTAGAAAGATGGAGTTGGGAAGCTTTAGCCTTTAGCCACACAAACACACAGTGATTCCTTGTTTAAAATTCCCGGAGGTGAAGCTTTACTATGGATCAGAGCGGTCAAGCGAACATGGTTCCCGACCACTTGTCAACCGGCAGGTTTCGGCGAGAACATTTTGGTAAAAAGTCGCCTCTTACCGGAGATCAGCTGAGCTTGCGCCGTCCATGCAGCTGACGTCAACTTCCCTCAGAGACTTGCCTCAAGACACCCGTGGACACACCCCTCTGGCTATCAGGTACTATTTAATCTCACTAAAACACTAGCAATACAATAGAAAGATAAGGGATTTCCCAGAATTATCCTAGTAAATGTGTCTAAAAACATCTGAATCCGTCCCAATGCAAATGCCCTTTTTTTTTTAACTTTATTTATTATTATTTTTTTTTTTGTCCTTCGCTATCAATATCATCATCCACAAATCTTTCATCCTCACTCAAATTAATGGGGAAATATTCGTTTTCTTGGTCCGAATAGCCCTTTTTGTTGGAGGCTCCCATTAAAATCAATGTGAATATGTGAGGAGCCATCAAACATGTGACGTCATCGTCTGCGACTTCCGGTAAAGGCAAGGGTTTTTTTTATCAGCACCAAAAGTTGCAAACTTTATCGTCGATGTTCTCTACTAAATCCTTTCAGCAAAAATATGGCAATATCGCGAAATGATCAAGTATGACACATAAAATGGACCTGCTATCCTCGTTTAAATAAGAAAATCTCATTTCAGTAGGCCTTTAACATTGATATTTATGGAACATGTCCACAAAAAATCTAGCTGTCAACACTGAATATTGCATTGTTGCATTTCTTTTCACAGTTAATGAACTTACATTTATATTTTGTTGAAGTATTATTCAATAAATATATTTATAAAGGATTTTTGAATTGTTGCTACTTTTAGAATATTTAAAAAAATATCTCACGTACCCTTTGGCATACCTTCAAGTACCCCCAGGGGTACGCATACCCCCATTTGAGCACCACTGGTGTAGGGGGCTTGACAGACTGGACTCCTTTCTACTCAGATGAAATAGAAGTATTTACTCCAAACTGCCAACTATTTTAATAAAGAAAGACCTTAATTGTCTTTGCTGCACACCCCTAACAAAACATATACTCATACATGCCTCACTTAAAATTGTGGTTCAACTTATTCACATTGTCACAAAATGAACTCTCCTTGTTCTAATTTTTAAGAAAAAAAATTAAGGGTAAATATTTTTCCCCTTTCCAGACTTGATCTTGCTGGAAACAATTGCGCTTAGTTCACTGACTTGGCAGCACAACAAGAAATCTGAGCAGCGTGCATGATTTGTCCTCACTGGATTACCCAGTTTGGCCACTCACTGCTTTTCACTGCATGCAATAGAATTAGTGGTGGTTGATGTTCCATAAATTCCTACAACAAAGCACTGATATAGAATAATAATTGTTTTCCAGATATTTTTTAGTTTTGCAGGATGTCAGCAGAAAGGGTCCGCGAGAGTGGCCTGGCAGGCAGATGTCAACATCAGGCCTCTCCAGCGCAGTGTGGTCACTAATTACAGTTGAAATGAGCCCAGTTCTTCCCAAAAATCCCTAGCCTCGTCTTTTTTGGTCCAACAAGGGACTCAGAAATAATCAGCTAGGCATGGATAACCAAATAAATACACTCTTTTAGTCGCTGCTATGGTTTAATATTGACTTAAGGTTGTTGCAAAAGGGTTACTTAGCAAAACTTTGACATTGCTAATCTGGTTCAGTGGTTCTCAAATGGGGGTACGCGTAACCCTGGGGGTACTTAAATGGTATGCCAAGGGGTGCGTGAGATTTTTTTTAAATATTCTAAAAATAGCAACAATTCAAAAATCCTTTATAAATGTATGCTTTGAATGACACTTCAACAAAATAACAATGTAAGTTCATAAACTGTGAAAAGAAATGCAACAATGCAATATTCAGTGTTGACAACTAGATTTCTTTGTGGACATGTTCCATAAATATTGATGTTCAAGATTTCTTTTTTTGGGAAGAAATGTTTAGAATTAAGTTCATGAATCCAGATGGATCTCTATTACAATCCCCAAAGAGGGCATTTATGATTACTTCTATGTGTAGAAATCTTTATTTATAATTGAATCACTTGTTTATTTTTCAACAAGTTCTTAACTATTTTTATATCTTTTTTCCAAATAGTTCAAGAAAGACCACTACAAATGAGCAATATTTTGCACTTTTATACAATTTAATAAATCAGAATATGATGACATAGTGCTGTATTTTACGTCTTTATAGCTTTTTTTTTTTTTTTAACAAAAATGCTTTGCTCTGATTAGGGGGTACTTGAATGAAAAAAATGTTCACAGGGGGTACATCACTGAAAAAAGGTTGAGAACCACTGATCTAGTTAATACAAATTTTACTAAGAGCATACTTAAAGTAGCCTCTTTATTGAATTCACACTCTGATACCATTAAACACGCTGTCCATACAACCCTCTTATACTAATAATTTATGTGTGATATGATACGGCATTAGTTAGCTGCAGGTAGGCAGCGCAGGTACTGCAGTTGGGCCGGTTAATCCGCTGGCCCTGGAAAGCTTAAAGCCTCTTAGCACTGTCATGTTCTGTTAATGTTAATCTGAAGTGGATGCCTGGCCAACAGGCTGACCCACTGCCTGCGGGCGACCCTTCTGCCGCCGAGGTCAGTGTCTGACTTGGATGATCACAAGGACTCCAAATAATATTATAAACATATATTACAGATCACATATCTGTTACTGACTGACAGATTTTTGGGCCTTATTTTTAGATGTTTAGCGAAACCTGAGGAAGTTTTTTTTCTTCTTCATGCCATCATGATAAGATACAACTTCAAAGGTGACTGTTAAAGCCCCTCTTCTCTTAAAGGCCTACTGAAATGAGATTTTCTTATTTAAACGGGGATAGCAGGTCCATTCTATGTGTCATACTTGATCATTCCGCGATATTGCCATATTTTTGCAGAAATGATTTAGTAGAGAAAATCGACGATAAAGTTCGCAACTTTTGGCCGCTCTTAAAAAAGCCCTGCCTTTGCCGGGAGTAGTGCGCGTGGCGTCACAGATTGTCGGACTCCTCACATCCACC
Source organism: Nerophis ophidion (assembly GCF_033978795.1). NCBI lineage: Eukaryota > Metazoa > Chordata > Actinopteri > Syngnathiformes > Syngnathidae > Nerophis > Nerophis ophidion. The sequence goes on along the minus strand of NC_084615.1, from coordinate 37,726,017 downwards.
CATTGATTAAAATCATGGACGCCAGCAACGCGAGCGATTCTGACCAGGAAAGCGACAATTTCCCCATTAATTGGAGCGAGGATGAAAGTTTTGTGTTTGAGGATATTGATAGCGACGAACTAGAAAAGCAAAAAAAACAAAAAAATCGACAGCTCCGGGCGACGGCAGTGTGAGCGTTTCAGATGTAATTACACACATGTACTAGGATAATTCTGGAAGATCTCTTATCTGCTTATTGTTTTAATAGTGTTTTAGTGAGATTTTAAAGATTGTAAAGTAAAGATTGTAAAGACATACCTCGAGGTCGGATGGCTGCGTTGAACACACTGTGTCTCAGAGAGAAGCAGAGTAGCCAAGCTCACAGCTGCTGCAGAACGACAAATAATCCACGGATGTCTTCGGTAAGATATATACCACAATTTCCCCATCCAAAAACATGCTGGTTGACGTAGAGAAAACATGTTTGCTTGACCGCTCCGCTTTCACAACAAACAAAGAAACGCCGGCTGGGTCTCGGTGCTAAAGACAGCTGGAATCTACCGCTTTCCACCAACAGCATTGTTCTTTATAGTCTCCATTTTTAATCGAACAAATTGAAAAAGATTCAGCAACACAGTTGTCCAAAATACTGTATAATTATGCGGTTAAAGCCGACGACTTTTAACTGTGTGTGTGCGCAGCGCTAATATTTCCTCACAGCCCGTGACGTCACGCGTACATGTCATCATTCTGCAACGTTTTCAACAAGAAACTCCCGGGAAATTTTAAAATTGCAATTTAGTAAACCAAAAAGGCCGTATTGGCATGTGTTGCAATGTTAATATTTCATCATTGATATATAAACTATCAGACTGCGTGGTGGGTAGTAGTGGGTTTCAGTAGGCCTTTAAAAGTGCACAAAAAAAGTAAGAAGAAAAAGTATTATGAAGCTATTTTGTTCAGCCATAGCGTAGGTCTGTGCTCTTCTCTCATTGTCGAAAATGTCAGTAAATCAGTACTATCATGGGAACTTTTGATATGCTTTTCTTGGTTGTTTTGAATTTTATGGCTGAGACATTGTAGTCCAAAGTTAGACACCCACGGAGCTGGAAAGCAACAGCAGAGATCAAGTCATTCAGTTTTTTTTGTTCAGCATTTTGCAAAAATACCATCTGTTGCATATCTCTAACATTTAAAAGACTTGCAGGCATTGTTGAACACTGTTTCCTTTCAGCTCTGCAATTTCAAAAGTACAAAAATAAAATGATGTAAATTGAAAACTAATGTGCGAAAAATGCATGTGCAGCAGTAGATATCATTCTCTTGCCCCGTCTTACAAAAAACTTCAGTCGGGATTTCACAACATTGGCCAATAGCACTCTAGATGATTATTGATTAAGTGCAAGACGCAGCTGTCCACCTTAAATGGCCAGCTTTGGCATTATGATAAAATAAATTTATTAATTCCAAACAAGAAGGGATTGTATTACAACCATTTAGAGCCCAAGGAGACATAATAATGAATATTTATTTCTTCCTTGGAATTCCTTCACAAATATGACAATATGAAATATCTGTGTTAGGGATACACAAGGTTGTCGCTCTAATCTGTCAAGGACCTGATATAACTGTAAACCATGACTCGTTCATTCCAATCGACACGCCTGTATTTGTTCAATTGAACATAACATAGACTCTTTTATTGTTGGTGATGAGTCATCACAGGCATCCTGTCATTCCCAGAATATCTCCTGCGGTTGCTGATTCAGTAAATTATGACAATAGCATCCAACATTTTGTCTTGTTAATGCCAGTGTATAATATTATTGTTGAAGCTTGGTTCTTTTTCACCAATGTATTCTGTGAAGCTATGTACATCAGTATTCAACAGTGACCCCTCCAAAGGGTTGTGATCATAACGCTTTGGAAGTCATGCTAGCATACATGTAATACAGATACAGTATCTTAAACGTTGTATAATCATTCGACAGATAGTCAATGACTCATGTTGCACTCAGTTACTCAGTCCCACTTTTTGCTTGATGGAAGCCATGTTTTTCAACTAATCTTGCTCAAATGTTACACATATGTACCCTAAAGATGTATACCAAAATTTGGTATTTTGTGGTGATTCAGATTAACACCCTAAAGTTACAGAGGGGGAATAATTGCACAGGCAGCAACATACTGGGGGTTTCACGGTGATAGAGGGGTTAGTGCGTCTGCCTCACAATACGAAGGTCCTGCAGTCTTGGGTTCAATCCCAGGCTCGGGATCTTTCTGTGTGGAGTTTGCATGTTCCCCCCGTGAATGCGTGGGTTCCCTCCGGGTACTCCGGCTTCCTCCCACTTTCAAAATCATGCACCTGGGGATAGGTTGATTGGCAACACTAAATGGTCCCTAGTGTGTGAATGTGAGTGTGAATGTTGTCTGTCTATCTGTGTTGGCCCTGCGATGAGGTGGCGATTTATCCAGGGTGTAACCCGCCTTCCGCCTGGTTGTAGTTGAGATAGGCGCCAGCGCCCCCCGCGACCCCAAAAGTGAATAAGCGGTAGAAAATGGATGGATGGATGGCAACACACTGGGTTCATGTTTTGACAAATGTTCACCCATTTGTGTGCATTACATCAATTTTAGATGAGTTACATTTCACATGAATGTATGATCCATACCAAAGATAAGAGTTTTACTACTGTGCTTAACCAGTGGAACATGTAGCCAGTCAGTTAGTTAATTTTGGTCTATAAAAGCAGTTTAGTCAAAAATGTGTGGGAGGCTTTGTATTTCTATTGTCTGCCTTGCAGATAGATGGTTCTGACCAGTACTTGACCTTAAAGGGGAACTGCAAATTTTTCGGGGGGTGGGATTTTGCCTATTGTTCATGATCTTATGAAAGACAACAAGACAAAGGGGTTTTTTTTTGCCTCGTAATTTGCACCTGGGGATAGATTGATTGGCAACACTAAATTGGCCCTAGTGTGTGAATGTGAGTGTGAATGTTGTCTGTCTATCTGTGTTGGCCCTGCGATGAGGTGGCGACTTGTCCAGGGTGAACCCTGCCTTCCACCCGATTGTATCTGAGATAGGCACCAGCGCCCCCTGCAACCCCAAAGGGAATAAGCGGTAGAAAATGGATGGATGGATGGAATTTGTAATAATCGGTGCATTTTAGGTGGATACCAATGCAGCTAATGGGAGCAATCCATTTTGCCTTTAAATCCGTTTGAATATGTATCTATACACCATACTTGCCAACCCACCCTTGCCAACCATTCTCCCGAATTTCTCCCGATTTTCGCCCGGACAACAATATTGGAGCTGTGCCTTTAGGCACTTCCTAGCATCCTCTACAACCTGTAGTCAAGTCCGTTTTCCCTCCATACAAACAGCGTGCCGGCCCAGCCACATAATTTGTATGGCTTTTACACACACACACAAGTGAATGCAAGGCATACTTGATCAACAGCCATGCAGGTCACACTGAGGGTGCCCGTATAAACAACATTAACACTGTTACAAATATGTGCCACATTGTGAACCCACACCAAAAAAGAATGACAAACACATTTCGGGAGAACATCCGCACCGTAACACAACATAAACACCACAGAACAAATACCCAGAACCCCTTGTAGCACTAACTCTTCCAGGACGCTATAATATACACCCCCGCTAACACCAAACCCCGCCCGTCCCAACCCCGCCCACCTCAACCCCATCCCCCCCACAGCTCAAACCCCCCCATCTCCCGAATTCGGAGGTCTCAAGGTTGGCAAGTAGTGCTATAAACCGCTAACAATACTTAAATTACGTTCCGTAACTTGTATAATAACCAAGCTGTGGCAACACTAGTATTGTAAGAGCAAACACTGAGTAGCTGTCTGCTATTATAGTAAAACATCACCTTGCGACAGCATGCTACGGCATTAGCCGTAAGCTAGCTACGGCAAGATGTGAACTAGCAGCTGCGTCAACAGCTAATTGGCTTTCGAGTTTGTAATACACAACACAATGCGATAGGACACAAATTTGTACTGACAATATCTGAAAAGTATTAACCCACATTTCAATATGTGTTTGCACACAGCTAGCTCGACAGTGTATGTACTGAAGTTGTAATAACAAGCATGAAACGTTGAATGAACCACGATTAATATTATAGTGACTACCATGAATTGATTAACGTGGACCCCGACTTAAACAAGTTGAAAAACTTAGTCGGGTGTTAACATTTAGTGATCGATTGTACAGAATATGTACTGAACTGTGCAATCTACTAATAAAAGTATCAAACAATCAATCAATCAAAAAAAAACTTACTCGATGGACAGTTGTCCATTTGGTCAAGCTGGCCAGGGACGTTTCCAGTTGATTTGGGTAAGCACAGCATTAATTTCGGCATAGTATGGCTCAAAGTTTCCCAAATGTAGCTTTGAGTCATGCATTCCTCACTCTCTCAGCTTCCGTTTGCTTCAACATTTCCTCCTTCCTTTCGTGCTCGCTTCTATAATGATCAGTTCATCCCCTGTATATTCTGGTTAAAAAAGGTAAAGTTGTCAATCCAAATTCGTCCAAAATTAGTTCCCTGTTGTCTGTTAAAAAGTGTGCCATGATTAAAAAACCCAACCATTTGTTTCTGGAAGTAGGAACACACATTGGCAGAAGTCAAAAGTGTGCAGTTAGGGAAATAGAAATTAGTGCGCTTAAAGGCCTACTGAAATGAGATTTTCTTATTTAAACGGGGATAGCAGGTCCATTCTATGTGTCATACTTGATCATTTCGCGATTGTGCCATATTTCTGCTGAAAAGATTTAGTTGAGAACATCCACGATAAAGTTCTCAACTTTTGGTGCTAACAGAAAAGCCTTGCCTTTACCGAAAGTCGCAGACGATGACGTCACATGTTGATGGCTCCTCACATCTTCACATTGTTTTTAATGGGAACCTCCAACAAAAACAGCTATTCAGACCGAGAAAACGACAATTTCCTCATTAATTTGAGCAAGGATAAAAGATTCGTGTTTGAGGATATTGATAGCGTCGGACTAGAAAAAAAAATACAAATAAAATAAACAAGTTAAAAAAAAAAAACGCAATTGCATTGGGACGGATTCAGATGTTTTTAGACACATTTACTAGGATCATTCTGGGAAATCCCTTATCTTTCTATTGTGTTGCTAGTGTTTTAGTGAGTTTAACAGTACCTGATAGTCGGAGGTGTGTGTCCACGAGTGTCTTGACGCGCAGTGTCTCAGGGAAGTCGACGGCAGCTTTATGGACGGCACAAACTCAGCTGATCTCCGGTAAGAAGCGACTTTTTACCACAATTTTCTCACCGAAACCTTCTGGTTGACATTCGGTCGGGATCCATGTTCGCTGTGATCCATAATAAAGTTTCACCTCAGGAAATTTCAAACAAGGAATCACCGTGTGTTTGTGTGGCTAAAGGCTTAAGCTTCCCAACTCCATCTTTCTACTGTGACTTCTCCAATATTAATTGAACAAATTGCAAAGGATTCAGCAACACAGATCTCCAAAATTCTGTGTAATTATGCGGTTAAAGCAGACGACTTTTAGCTGTGTGTGTGCCCAGCGCTTATATTTCCTAACAGCCCGTGACGTCAAGCGTACACGTCATCATTACGCGACGTTTTCAAGAAGAAACTCCCGGGAAATTTAAAATTGCAATTTAGTAAACTAAAAAGGCCGTATTGGCATGTGTTGCAATGTTAATATTTCATCATTGATATATAAAGTATCAGACTGCGTGGTGGGTAGTAGTGGGTTTCAGTTGGCCTTTAAGCAAGAAGTTAGGGTATTGCCTAAAATTACAGAAGTACGGTAAATCATGTACATATTACATATTGTCTTTTATTACACTATATACAGTATATATACTTGCAGCGTGTACACAAAATGTTGATGTAGGGTTTTGAAGTTGTTTTAGAGGGCTTCGAAGGCTACAATGTTGACTTCTATTGGCTGCATTTTGCAAGTGTTTTTTATCATCTTTAAATCTTGTCTGCGTGTTCTTGTCTCTCACAGGGATTGTGAGCAATAGGCAAAATTCCAAAGAAAGTGCAGTTCCCCTTTATGCTTGCAATTTGTAATTATTTGGTAAAATATTGCAGAATGGATGCTAATTAAGTCTGTAACATTCTGGGGGGCATGCTTTGTAAAATATGTAATTCCTACAGAAATTGTTTTTTAAAGACCTAAACTGTGAAGTTATCCAATCAAGAAATCAGAGTGAATTCTCTCAGGCTTTGAATAATCACTTACTGACCCTTTCATAGTTGACGCCACTGCATTTAACCATGCACAGGTGCAGCCCAAAAGCTATAATTTGGGAGGGAGAGAGGGAAACATTCTCCATATTTTTATGACTCTTCACACAGGCTATCAGTGTGTATTAGTTACGATTGTGGCAGTTGTGTCCGTATGTGGAAGGAGCAGGGCTTGTTTTCCTCGTTAATATACAGTAGAAATTAATTCTGGAAACAGGTTTACTGTGTGAGCTGCATATAATATCTGGGAGACATTGGAGGACAAGATATGAGAGAATATGTTGTGTTTTTTCTTTGAGTCAAAACACAGAGAATTGATAGGGAAATGTCCCTAATTACACTCTATGGATGACTTGTACAAATAAAGTAATTACAGTGATGTCTTTGTAAGCTGATTGTTGCATAATAAACACAAACTGTATGTGGTGCATCTATGAACTAATGGTTGCATAATAAACACAAGTCCTTATATTCCAGTTAACTGTCAAGCTATACAGTAATCTTTGTTGGGTTTTAAGCCCAGCCTCTGGGAACAGACACTTTTAGCACAGTTAGCTACACCATTCGCGTCGCATAATACCTGTGTAAACGTACCATACTCCATGTTTACTTAGTTAACAAACAACAAACCTCGTGTTGTAATTAGATTTTTTTGAAATGGTACAGTTCATTTCTTATTTTCATACATTTTCTACATTTACAAGTAATTTACCTACGTGTCAGTAGTGCCCATTTTTAGTAGTTTCCAAATGTCAGCTACCATCTTTAAGTCATGGTTGACCAACAAAGTGTAGTGTTTCTGCGCAACTACCATATCAGTCTCTAAATCTTAATGGAAAACATGTCAAAAAGTGGTACTTTTCTGATTTATGTATTTTCATTTTTCACCACTTTAAGATAATATGGGGGGGGAAACACTAACCTGACTCTCACCAGATCCTTGTGGTTCGCTGAGCTCCACATGTATGTGATTGGATAAACCACTTGTCTGTTATATTGAATGACGTGCTACTTCAACCACTCACATCGAAATCAACCCGTGACGCTGATCCGAGCGATGCTGGGAAATCCAAAACAGAACAGCCAAAATATTGGATGACGACACCTTGAAAAGTTAGAGAACTTTTACTGAAACAACGCAGTATTGTCAGTAGACGATCGATGTCGTTTGTGCAAAGAAAATATGCAGAATCAATGTCAGCACACAACTCCTCGCCGTGTGCCGCCATTGTTGTTTAAATCAAACAGTCGCTCCAGCGCTACGTCACATCTAGGAAATCTTGTTCGGCGATCCTGATTGGTTCATTATTTTTTGCTATGTTGAAGGAGTTTGCAATTTCCTCGACCCCAGATCCTTATGTGGCGCTCAGCAAAATACAAGGATCTGGCGAGAGTCAGGTTAGGGAAAGTCGTGTCAGACTTTGTTGACCTTTTTGTTTTGGTAAGTCATTGAGTGCAAAAATTGCCTGGCTATTATCTACAAAGTTAAAGGCCTACTGAAACCCACTACTACCCACCACGCAGTCTGATAGTTTATATATCAATGATGAAATATTAACATTGCAACACATGCCATTACGGCCTTTTTAGTTTACTAAATTACAATTTTAAATTTCCCGGGAGTTTCGTCTTGAAAACGTCGTGTAATGATGACGTGTACCCAAGACGTCACGGGTTTTTAGGAAGTATGAGCGCTGCGCACACACATAGCTAAAAGTCGTCTGCTTTAACGGCATAATTACACAGTATTTTGGACATCTGTGTTGCTGAATCTTTTGCAATTTGTTCAATTAATATTGGAGGAGTCACAGTAGAAAGATGGAGTTGGGAAGCTCTAGCCTTTAGCCACACAAACACACGGTGATTCCTTGTTTAAAATTCCTGGAGGTGAAACATTACTATGGATCAGAGCGCGGTCAAGCAAACATGGATCCCGACCACATTTCAACCAGCAGGTTTCGGTGGAAAAATTGCGGTAAAAAGTCGCTTCTTACCGGAGAAAAGCTGAGCTTGTGCCATCCATAGCTGCCGTCGACTCCCCTGAGACACTGGCATCAAGACACCCCGTGGAGACACACCTCCGACTATCAGGTACTATTTAACTCACTAAAACACTAGCAACACAATAGAAAGATATGGGATTTCCCAGAATTATCCTAGTAAATGTGTCTAAAAACATCGGAATCCGTCCCAATGCAATCACCTTTTTTTTTTTTGTAGTCCTTCGCTATCAATATCCTCAAACACGAATCTTTCATCCTCGCTCAAATTAATGGGGAAATTGTCGTTTTCTCGGTCCAAATAGCACTTTTTGTTGGAGGCTCCCGTTAAAATCAATGTGAATATGTGAGGAGCCATCAACATGTGACGTCATCGTCTGTGACTTCCGGTAGAGGCAGGGCTTTTCTCTTAGCACAGAAAGTTGCGAACTTTATCGTGGATGTTCTCTACTAAATCCTTTCGACAAAAATATGGCAATATCGCGAAATGATCAAGTATGACACATAGAATGGACCTGCTATCCCCGTTTAAATAAGAAAATCTCATTTCAGTAGGCCTTTAAGTTGATGTCCTTCCACTCAACAATTTCAGCAGGTTCAGATTACAACCCTTGGCATGCTACCGTACCAGTACTTAAATGATCTATTGAACCACGCCAAAAAATTGTTCATTTTTGCTTGGTAATTTTTTTTTACCTTTCACAACTTTTGACAACAAAAAACACACTGCACTGCACTGACAGTTAGAAGTGTTTGTTTTATTTGATGTTTGGTAAGTCATTGAGTGTATTGTGCTGCAAAAAATTCCCCAGCCATGCGTTCCCTATTACCTGCAGCGTGAGTTGACATCCATCTTCTGACAGAGGAAAAAATCTATCAATATCAGCACGTTGAGACTGACATCTAGTAGATTTTGTCGGCATGTCATTAACTAGATCTGTTTGTTTTTTGGTGGCACATTTATTGTTGTTTTACACCGCGAACCTTAGAATGAACAAAATGTGTCTTGGATATTAGGGACCAGTATCATACTGTATATATTTGTATTAACACTTTCTGTATGAAAGAAATGTGTCTATAGAATTTTTAACCAAAAGAAAGCTAAAAATGTTGACCCTTTTGATGGCTGAAGTGCTTTTTTTGGTGCCGGGCCTCTTAAGAATTTTCCCCAATTTTTACCCCCCCTGCTGTTTGTCCAAACTAGCTTATATTCTTTTGTACATCTTTTCGTCCATGCCACCAACTGCGTGGTGTTGATCTGTCTTTAACCGACAACATGATCTTGTTTCCTTTACTTGATATATCTTTGGTGGTAAATACATTTTTATTACTGGAAGCTTCTTTTTTCTTGACTGGAAGAAATCCTTACCCCATTGAATACAGGTCTATTTTCAAGTCTCCCAGTTACCTTTGTCCTCACTGTCACCCCACCGCTCTTACATCCCTTTTCTTTCTCTCACTCTTTCCCCAGATGTCTGCTCACCAGCTGCGCTCAGATGTTTTTTTTTAGAGCGCATGCGCACGCACGCACGCACGCACGCACACACACACACACACGCTTCCTCTCAAGGGTGACCCTTTTATTACAATAGAGAAATGTTGTCTATTGTCTTCCATGTGTACAGACCTCTTTCTCTTTTCGTGTCTTTTTGTTCACTTCAATATGAAACAGACAAACATGACTTAAGGCCAGAGAAGGTCAGGAATTTGAGTGTTTTTCAGCCTTTAATCAGATTAATTTTTGAAACTAATATGAAAGTGATTAGACTGCAGTTTTAGGCACACTGGGATGGAATTATATGGTGAGACTGGGGTTGGTTTATACAGTATATGTTTCATCATTGTTTGATTTATCCCACACTTTGAGAGAGATACGTTGACTTTCCTGTATGCCAACAATAACAGTTTCTGACTCAAGGATTATGCTGTGAAAGTGTTTAAAGTCAATTAGGCCTAATTGCTGTTTATAGGTCAACTGATCAAAATGGCATCATCTTTGTTAAATGATAAATGATAAATGGGTTGTACTTGTATAGCGCTTTTCTACCTTCAAGGTACTCAAAGCTCTTTGACTACTTCCACATTTACCCATTCACGCACACATTCACACACTGATGGAGGGAGCTGCCGTGCACGGCACTAACCAGCACCCATCAGGAGCAAGGATGAAGTGTCTTGCTCAGGACACAACGGACGTGACGATTTTGGTACTAGGTGGGAATTGAACCAGGGACCTTCGGGTTGCGCACGGCCACTCTTCCACTGCGCCACGCTGTTGATTATTTGCATGACTACAAACCGACTATACTGATCTTATACACTTAAATACACAATAAAGAGGATGCCCATGTAGAGTAAAGAATTTTGTTTAAGGATGTGTGAGTTTTTCAAAAACCAAACAACAATGGCGGAATGAAATTGTGTTGTGTTACTGTTACCTGCAAAAGCAGCGCAAGCGAAAATGCTGCACAATGAACAAAATGCATATGGAAATCAAGGATCAATACTCTGGAAATAAATCTCTGAATTACCCAAAAGTAGTCAGCGTACACTTTGCTTAGCAGTATAGATTTATTATTAACACACAGCCATTTTTGTCCAAATATCTAACAAGACAAGTGTGGAGCAATACTGTTTGGTTTGTCTAAATCTAGTCCAGTCATGTCTAGAGCTGACCAATCTAAGACTAAATCTGACCAATCAAAATCTATGAGCATGAACTGATGAAGCCTCCTCAGATTAGAGGTCTACTTCGACAAACCAAAAAGTCCAATTGCGATCGATTGAATGCCCTGAGATTACAATGACTTGGATGAACGAAAACAATCATTGCAAGATTATTGTGTTTTGTCTTGCATTGTGGCAGTAGCGTTGGGGTCTTATGCTGCATGAGTACTGCCGGAATTGAGTATGTTTCTTTTTTTTTTTAGTCGCCAGTTTGAAGCGTCCCTCTGTCTCCGACTCTTTTGTCGTCATGTGACATTAGTGCATGTCTGTTATGATTTTGCTTCCTGATTTTGATAATCCGCCTTATCTTACCTCTGATTGGCCACTCCGCCATGTTTAGCCGATTGAGACTCATCATACGGACACCAACAAATCATCATGGATTTTCTCCTTATGTATGCAGGGTATTCCCTACATGTCAACGATCAAGGCGCAGCGCCACAGCAAGTTTTTTTTGTTTTTTTTTGGTCATAAAAACCTTTTTTTGACATAAAAACACATTTAAGTGATGGATTGTATGGATGGATATATCGTATATAGTCTATTTTTTACATACTGTTGACTATAATGAGTTTAAAAAACATCTCAAATATCATAAAAACGTTCTTCATTGCTTTATTTTGAGAAAAAAAAATGTGCATCTAAATTAGCCTTTCAGAAGAGCGTCAGCAGCTTGTCACTTAAAATTAAAGTTAGGGTTAAAGTACCAATGATTGTCACACACACACTAGGTGTGGCAAAATTTGTCCTCCACATTTGACCCATCCCCCTGTTCACCCCCTGGGAGGTGAGGGGAGCAGTGGGCAGCAGCGGTGCCGTGCCCGGGAATCATTTGTGGTAATGTAACCCCCAATTCCAACTCTTGAGAGGCAACTTACCTAAACGAGTTGACAAAAGTGAGGAAAGAATGTTGACGAGAAAGGTATTTGAAGATAATTAATACATTTCTTGTTCAAGCAAGTGTAAACTACACTAAGTCTTTTGACATTACTACCGACAATAACGTCTAACTGTTTTTCACCTTCTTTATCAAAATGCTGGCACACACAACTTTCTTTGGCCCCATTGTGGATACTTTTGCAGTCGTGTTCAATAAAATAAAGTCTGAATCACCAACAAGTGGGAACTATTTGTTTGGGAACACGATTTCGCATGATAGTACTGAGTTTGAGTTTATTTATTCAAACGGACAATGCACTTAAATGAACACAACACGAAATGTAAATAATGTAAAAAAATTTAAATATGCTGGATTATAGCAAGGATGCTAAAATACATCTGCAGTTCCTAAACATAAAAACAAATTAATACACAATATGATACATTAGACAGCACAATACAATACATTAAAAATAGGTAAAAACACAAGCATATAGCAACACTTTTAAAATAGGTTAAAAAATGTTGCATGTTTTGTCATAACATATACGGGAAAAGGGATTATTTTGTTACGCGCAATATTTGGCAGTATGATCACCAAGACAGTATAAGAAAACTGGGGCAGAAGCGTGGCGAACATTTTTAAAGAAACCTGAAGCGTATCAAAACCGAGGTATTAAATGGGATTGTTAGTACGACTTGAGGCTTTGACCTAAACTTGCATCTTTAGAGTAGTCCGATATAAAACAATCCATCCATTCATCCATTTTTTTATAGGTGAGATAAATTATTTAAATTTGGCCAATCCTAGAGTTTTTAAATACTATTGTTACTAGAGATTTAACAGTATCAAACATTTCACGGTATGATATTATCACAGTATTAAGGCGACGGTACGATATTATTGTGGTATATGTGCAGAAAAAAATACTAAAAAAAGACTTGAGAGAAATGTTACAGAGTGTACAGTGGCAGTGATGTTTATGATAAACACATTTATAGTAATTGAACACAAACATACTAATGTTTTATCAGAAGAGTGCAGGAACATCCACTGTTTTAAGAAAATGCTAAAGTTGAGTGTCTTTAAAGTGACATTGCGTTACGCCTGTGTGGCATCGTGGTACCGGGTTCGATTCCCTCAAGGATGCTTCAAAATTGAACACAGCAAAGGTAAGTTTTAACAGGTTTATTCTACAACAAGGATCTAAGAAAAAAAAACACTGTAGCTAACACAACGAAACCAAAGACGCTAGTATGAGAACTAGGGGATGCAAAATACAAACTAAACTGACCCGTAGGCACAAAAGAGAAAACAAAACCTTCAGCATGAGAACTGGAAAGAACAATGGCTAGCGTGAAAAGCTTAGCGAGAATATACATACATGAAAGTATTGCAGGCGTAACTCGTTGCGTGAAAAGCAAATCATCGGTGATTATCTGTAGCAGGTGTGCGGGGCCGTGAGCAGCAGGTGAACTGATGAGTAACCATGGTAATGAACAAAAACAGGAAATAAGCATGTTAAACAGCAGAGTCATATGAAAATGGAACAGAAACAACAATAATATGAGAAAATCCGCGTACGGATCTTAACAGTATCCCCCCCCAAAAAGACAGAGTCCAGATGTCCAAAAACAAATAAAGAAAAAACTTAAACCCCCTCCCCACAACAAGAAAAATCTACGGAAGAAGGGAGGGCGGAGGAAGGCCATGGCGGAGGGTCGCCGGGTCGCATGTCCCCGACCGAATCCACCGAGGACAAGCACTGTGGCGGTGGCGGATGGAACGCCGCTGCCGAAATAGTTTTGGCGGGCGACCTCGACAAAACCACATCAGTGGCCGCCATGGAGGATGAGGCGCCCGACGAGGCGGATGACCCGGGCATGGCCACATCCGTGGCTGACAGGGAGGAGGGAGTGTCCGGCGAGGAGGACGACCTCGCAGAGGCCACACCCGAAGCCGAGTTGGTGGACGCTTCAGCACCTAAGTCCCAGCCGGCCTGGACGCAGCAGACGAGGGCGCGGGGAATGCAGCCAAAGCAGGCCCGAGTGCAGGAGACGGGGATAATGCGGTTGCTGCAGCCGCAGTAGATGCCGTCCTCGTCACCATGGGGACAGGTGCGGGTGCTGAAGCCGAAGAAGGTGTCATCGGCGGCGTGGAAGTCGCCGCAGTCGTCGTAGGCGGCGTGGAAGCCGCAGGGGTCTTAGGCAGCGTGGAAGCCGCAGGAGTCGTAGGCAGCGTGGAAGCAGCAGGAGTCGTGGGCGGCGTGGAAGCCGAAGGAGTCGTGGGCGGCGTGGAAGCCGCAGGGTCGTGGGCGGCGTGGAAACCGCAGGGGTCGTGGGCGGCGTGGAAGCCACAGTAGTCATCGTCGGCGTGACTGGTGTGGATTCCAGCCTCGTCGTCGGTGGTGCATGGCGGCGTGGAGCTGGTAACGGCACTTGTCGAGGAGCTGGTACTGGAGTGGGCTCCAGCTTAGGAACTGCTGCTGCAGTGGGCTCCAACCCTGGAGTTGGTGCTGACGTGAGAACCAGCTTAGAGTCTGAAACTGGCGTGAGAACCAGGCCAGAAACATTTTTTGGTGTGAAAACCAGGCTTGAGTCCTGTGCTGGTGTGAGAACCAGACTGGGAGAAGTAGCTGGTACAAAAACCAGGTGAGAGTCTGATGCTGGCTTGATAACCAGGCTAGGTACAAAACTAGATGGACTGGGACAGGGACTTGTGCCGAACACCGGAGGAGGAGGGCGTGCTGGAGGTAATGACCTCGCAAGTCTGAACACCGGTGAAGGAGGTCTACAAGGCCGTTGAGACTTGGCCTGGGAAAAAACAGGTAAAGGTGGTCTGCATGGTGGCTGTGGTTTAGAGGGTAGCATCTGTGCTACCTCTGTAGCACAGCTATAGGCCATAGCCCCCCCCCCCCCCCCCCCTCCAGACGGGGATCCCAGACCCGTTCCCTATGGTCAGGGACTGACCTTAAGGGAGGGTGGTGGGAGGTTTGGAGGCGGGCCGACTCATCCCCTTTAATTTGTCCAGAATTTCCTTTAGAAAAGGGAGGAAACACCTGGACTTGGCCGGAGAATGAGGTTTTAAAGGAGGTGTAGGAGAAGCAGATGATTGGGATTTACCAGAATGATAAAAAGAAAAAATGTCCTGATAATTTTGTATTTTATAATAAATGTTATTGTTAGAAAGTTGTTGAGAAGTAGATTTACTGTCCACAATATAAAAATCTTCAGCAAAGATATCGACGACAGGGGGCGGTGTTGCGTCACCGGTGGGCGTTCCCCACATGTCGTCATCACTACAGTCTGAGATGGTGTCATGGCGGCGGAAGGAATGATTGGAAAAAAAACAAGCAGGATTACCGGTAGTGGAAGGTGAATCCTGAATGGAATGACGTTTGCTGTGTCCATGGGGAGGAATAAGTGGTGCTGGAACATTACTGCCGCGCGGGGAACCTCTCCACTGGACCCCCCGCCTCTTCGGGGCAGCGCGAACGGCATCGGAGGAGACTTCAGGCCAACAGCCGAGTCTTTCCTGCTCCCAAGCCATGAGCTCCAACCACAGCCCTAAGTCGAAGGGTTCCTTCTTCTGGTTCGACGCGATCGAATTCTTTTTTGCTGGATTCATACTGTTACGCCTGTGTGGCATTGTGGTACTGGGTTCGATTCCCTCGAGGATGCGTCAAAATTGAACACAGCAAAGGTAAGTTTTAACAGATTTATTCTACAACAAGGATCTAAGAAACAAAACACTGTAGCTAACACAAGGAAACCAAAGACGCTAGTATGAGAACTAGGTGATACAAAATTCAAACTAAACTGACCCGTTGGCACAAGAGAGAAAACAAAACCTTCAGCATGAGAACTGGAATGAACAATGGCTAGCGTGAAAAGCTTTGCAAGAATATACATACATGAAAGTATTGCAGGCGTAACTCGTTGCGTGAAAAGCAAATCATCGGTGATTATCTGTAGCAGGTGTGCGGGGCCGTGAGCAGCAGGTGAACTGATGAGTAACCATGGTAATGAACAAAAACAAGAAATAAGCATGTTAAACAGCAGAGTCATATGAAAATGGAACAGAAACAACAATAATATGAGAAAATCCGCGTACGGATCTTAACACATTGTAAACATCCAGTGTTCCAACTGTGAAAAAATTATATTTGAGTTAGTGTTTTTTTAACTTTTACTTTCTGAGAAGCAGTGTCCTCTCCAGTGGTAATTTATTTCTCAAAAAAGTTAACTAATAATATAATTTTTAATACTGTAAATACCTCACAAACTGATATTTAGCTTTGCTGGAATCAAATATATTTTCTGAATGACGGTTTATGAAGGAGCGACTTGTCCAGTGTGCTGCTCTCTGCCCGAGTGCAGCTGGATAGGCTACAGCCCCCCACGAAATCGAGAGAGACAAGCGGTAGAAAATGGTTGGATGGATTGAGGATCAAGCAGAGAAGCCCAGACTTCCCTCTCCCCATCTACTTTTTCCAGCTCTTCCCGGGGTATCCCAAGGCATTACCAGGCCGGCTCTTACCGTGTCCTAAATACCTCCCTGGGAACGGGGGAGCATTCTGACCAGATACTTGAACCACCTCGTCTGGCTCCTCTCGATGTGGAGTGCAGACTTGAGATGAAAATGGCGTGCTTTGCTTCGCAGAATGCAGACTTTCTTATCTCCACCAAACATGTTATGTTTTCGCCAAGGTTTGTTAATGTGTTTGTAACAACATAACTCAAATAGTTATGTACAGATATTTTCAGAACATTTCCAAAAATCAATTCCTCTTATCTACTACGAGTACGAACATACTTCACTTCCTGCTTACCGCGTTCCACGCCTCCACCCAACCGGTCCCGCGCTGCGCAGAGGAGACATTTTTCAGACCCGGTCAACGCTAAAGTGTCACCCAAAAAATATATTGCCTTTGTTTTGCTCAAAATAACGTAGGTAATAAAAGGGAATAAGGAAATAATCCATCCATCCCTTTCCTACCGCTTGTCCCTTTTGGCGTCACGGGGAGTGCTGGAGCCTATGTCAGCTGCATTTTGACGGAAGATGTCGTACACCCTGGACAAGTCGCCATCTCATCACAGGGCCAACACAGATAAATAATTTGAATACTTAATTGATATTGTCACATTGCTTATTTTGAAAGATTTGGAGGCAAATATAAAAGCAATCATAAAAAAATATTTAAAATGGGATGGAGTGGAGTTTTACACTCTTAAGAAAAAAATATTTTATTAAAGATTTAAACAATTTATCATTGCCAAAAGTTACAGCTACCTCACTTCGCTTGACACTTACGCTATTTGGAGACGAAAGTGATCGTTGCATACACAAGTGATACAGTTGTATTCCACAAGATGATGAAAGTGATATTTTTAAGAGCCATTTCCTTCGACGCACTTTCGTTTTTTTCTGACTTTATTGCCTTTCATGAGCCACTTCTTCAGGATTCTATGAAAACTCGTTCCTGTCTCTCTATTTGAACGTTTGGAACCCCCAAGAACAGAACAGCAATACGACATTTTCTGCTTAAACTCTACACTCACTTTCACCTTTTTTAATGCTATGCTCAAGCTGCTTGACCATAATGTGAACAAAGTTGCGAAGAAGAAAAACGGATGGTTGCTTTAATCGAATGGCAGTATTCGGAAAACACAGTTTTACAGTTCACCAGAACATTAGTGGTCTGTGTAGTTAAGTGTTTCCATGGTGACTAAGAAGGATGTTGTGACACTGCCTGGCTAAACCAACAGAAATGTTGTAAAAAGGAATGATGTTATACAGAGCTACAGCCTTTGCTTAACTTATGATGGTGACATCATTACGCATTACACCAGGGGCCACCTGCGCGGTGCCCATGGGCACCCAGTCACCCGTAAGGACCAGATGAGTTGCCCGCTGGCCTGTTTTAAAAATAGCTCAAAAAGCAGCTGTGGAGAGGCGGAGCCGACAGTCCAACAGAGAGGCAGGGCACGCTGGAGCCCAACCTAAGATGGCGCCGGCGTAACGAGCGAGCGGCGAGGCGGGGCGGGGCGGGGCGGGCCTGGAGCGACGCCACAAACAAGATCAGGTGTGTGGATCGCACACCTGTACACTAGTAACGTATCTCCTATCGCTGTATAAAAGGGGAGAAGGAGGAGAGAACGGGGCTGGTGATGGTGCGGAGCGAGAGCAACCCATACGAGGAAAGAATGAGAGAGAGACGACAACATGACCAGCAGCTCGTGCAACCCACAGACAACGGGAAGGCTGAAAAGCAACACGCAAAAGACTTTTGTTTATTGAAAAATAAAATAAGTCTACACTTGCTCAAAAGGCATGTCCTTCCTTGGTGGTCCTTGGAACCCACAAGACGACGGCTTGAGTCTTTCACAGCAGCACTTACCAGTGAGCTGCCTCTATTTTTTTAATTGTATTTATTTACTAGCAAGCTGGTCTCGATTTGCTCGATATTTTTGATTCTAAGAGAGACACAACTCAAATAGAATTTGAAAATCCAAGAAAATATTTAAAAGACTTGGTCTTCACTTGTTTAAATAAATTCATTTATTTTTTTACTGTGCTTCTTCTAACTTTTAGAAAAACAATTTTAGAGAAAAAAGTACATCCTTAAAAATTATTTTTGGATTTTAAAACACATACCTTTTTACCTTCTAAATTCCTTCCTCTTCTTTCCTGAAAATTTAAATCAATGTTCAAGTAAATCATTTTTTTTATTGTAAAGAATAATAAATACATTTTAATTTAATTCTTCATTTCAGCTTCTCTTTTTTTGATGAAGAATATTTGTGAAATATTTCTTTAAACTTATTATGATTAAAATTCAAAAAGATTATTCTGCCAAATGTAGAAAATCTGTAAAATCAAATTTAAATCTTATTTTAAATTATTTTGAATTTCTTAAAAAAAAAAATTGTTCTGGAAAATCTAGAAGAAATAATGATTTGTCTTTGTTAGAAATGTAGCTTGGTCCAATTTGCTATATATTCTAACAAAGTGCAGATTGGATTTTAACCTATTTAAAACATGTCATCAAAAATAAATATTTATTGTGAGAAATCATTAAGATGATAAGTGTTTCCACAAAGATAAATATCATTAATTAATTATAATAACATAGAGTTAAAGGTAAATTGAGCAAATTGGCTATTTCGGGCAATTTATTTAAGTGTGTATCAAACTGGTAGCACTTCGCATTAATCAGTACCCAAGAAGTAGCTCTTGGTTTTGAAAAGGTTGGTGACCCCTGCATTACACTATAGTCTGACATTAATGCACGGATTCTTTCCAAAAATCCAGCTTGTCCCGATCCTCAATGTTGAGACGATAAATGACTATGAGAAGCTTTTGGAGGACTGGGACTGGACCCATCTGCCCTGTTTAATTTTTTTTTTTTTTTGCTGATGTATTACTCATTGTGTCCTGCCCTCCTGTCAGCCTTCGGTCTCTCTTTGATGTCTCTTCACTGCTTACGTTTAACCCCTCAGCGCCTTCGCCGGGGTTGTTTTAGATGGAAGATCATAATTCTGTCATTACTAAGACAAGCACATCAGTGTGTAGCTCCTTGCATAAAAAAAGTAAAGGCTCTCGTCACTGGGTCGCTGGAAACCACAGAAGAAGTTCACCAAGCTCATGTTAAGGAAAGAACGTCACATGATGCAGCACTTATACTTTGAACTAAAGCAAAATAAATTGTTTAACTCTTTATTGTGCACAAACCCGCTTATACTTGATATCAATTCCAGTAGTCATTTATTCACCAGACAAAAAATCAGATAGACCTGTACTCATATCAAAATGGTATCTTTACATATAATGTACTGTATGTTTGGAGGACATTGCATTTAACAATCGGTGCTGCGGTGTTACCTCAGTCTCCCGGACTACTGTTAAAAAGATCATCACCATGCTATTGTTGTTACAGCTTTTAAGTTTTTCTTGGTCGGCAAAACAGAGCTCCATCCAGTAAAAGCAGCGACCACTCACCGATATTTGATATAGCTGTCCAAAGTTTTTCTAACTCAACTTAGCATTTGATTTATGAATGGGAGCTTCATCGCAGACTTAAAGGGATCACTGTGTGTTTGCCATGTGCAAACATGGCGGAAGGCAGACCCATGCGGCGTTAACGTGCTCACACGCATGCACACACACACGCACACACACACACACACACACACCTGCACACACACTAGCACACACACACACACACGCACACGCACACAAACACTCACACAAACACACACACAAACATGCACACAGCGATCATGTAGGGCTCATGGACAAACACGATCATGGATGTTCCATGCTTTCCATGAAAGCTGGGGCTTGCCCCGGTCAAGGTGTGTAAAAGTAAACAGAGGCTAAATGGCTTTTAGGGTTCCTCCATTGCAGCACATGTTGTAGATACTGTAGATCGTTAGATCTGTTTAAGAGTCAAACTCTGGCAATTAAAAAACTTTTTATAACTCTACAGACAATGTCTTCGGTAGCATTGAACCATTCTTAAAAGGGAACATTAATCACAATTTCAGAATGGTTAAAACCAATAAAAATCAGTTCCCAGTGGCTTACTTAATTTTTCGATTTTTTTTCCTAAATTTTACCCGTCACGGAATATCCTTAAAAAAAGCTTTAAAGTGCTTGATTTTCGCTATTTGCTTGAGCCACTGTACATTTCCCTGTGACGTCACATAGCGATTCCAATACAAACAATGGCGAATACCACAGCAAGATATAGCGACATTAGCTCGGATTCAGACTCGGATTTCAGCGGCTTAAGCGATTCAACAGATTACGCATGTATTGAAACAGATGGTTGAAGTATGGAGGCAGATAGCGAAAACGAAATTGAAGAAGGAACTGAAGCTGTTGAGCGAATAGCTATTGACGCTATTCGGCCATCTTTGCGTTAGCATCGCCGGTAAAATGTGCAGACCAACAGATCAGGACTTTCGCATTGACACTGGATCAACTTAAATCCGTCGATTGGTAAGTGTTTGTTTCGCTTTAAATGTGGGTGGAAGGAAATGCTGGATGTAAATATAGTTTCAAATGTACGTTCAGGTAGCCTAAATAGCATGTTAGCATCAATTAGCTGGCAGTCATGCCGCGACCAAATATGTCTGATTAACACATAAGTCATAAGTAACATCAACAACACTCACCTTTGTGATTTCGTTGACTTTATCGTTGGGAATGCATCTGCTTTGAGTGTCGCAGGATATCCAGACATTTTTGCCATCTCTGTTGTAGCATCGCCGGTAAAAACCAAACGGGGGACTTTTGCATCTCTTGACACTGGAGCAACTTAAATCCGTCGATTGCTAAGTGTTTGTTTGGCATTAAATGTGGATGGAGGGAAAGACTAGATGTAAATGTAGCTACAAATGAGGCATAATGCTGCAATATGTACACACAGCTAGCCTAAATAGCATGTTAGCATCGATTAGCATGCCGTGCTAATCGATGCACATTCTACGTAAATCAACTTGAATCCGTCCCTGATCGTGTTGTTACACCCTCCGACAACACACCGACGAGGCATGATGTCTCCAAGGTATTGGAAAACAGTCGAAAAAACGGAAAATAACAGAGCTGATTTGATTCGATGCGTCTGATGTGTAGGGAAAAATGGCGTTGAGTACCGATGTGACGTCACGTTCTGACGTAGTCGCTCAGAGAGGGATAAATAGAAAGGCGTTTAATTCGCCAAAATTCATCCATTTAGAGTTCGGAAATCGGTTAAAAAAATATATGGTCTTTTTTCTGTAACATCAAGTTATATATTGACGCTTACATAAGTCTGGTGATAATGTTCCCCTTTAACTGGCATACAAATGTAAAAGAAGTTAAAGAAGAACTTCACTTTTTTTGAATGTTGCCTATCGTTCACAATCATTATGAAAGACAAGAACACACATCTAATTTTTTTAGGATTTTAAAGATGATGATAAACGCTTGCAAGAAGCAGCAAATTGGAGTCATCGTTGTAGCCTTCAAAGCCCTCTAAAACAAATACAAAAACCATCCAATGTTTTATATACATGATGCAAATCATTGGTAGCCACCAAGAAATAGCTGGTTTTTACATGTAAGAATGCAAGGGAAAAAAAACAAAAAAACTTTTGTTTTCTTGACTCTCATAAGGATTGTAACCTAACTCTCGCCAGACCCTTGTCATTCGCTGAGCTCCACACATTGATCTGGTAGTTCTCAATAGGAGATGTATTTCAGAAGGTGGGGCCTTGTAAAAGAAATAATTGTAAGTGATTGGATAAACCACTCACATCGAAATCAACCTGTGATGCTGATGAGAGCGACGCTGGGAAATCCAAACCCGATCGGAAGAAGAGCCAAAACATATCATGTTAGATCCACTCGACATCCATTGCTTTCGGTCCCCTAGGGGTGGGGTGGGGAGTGTTGCCCACATATGTGGTGCTCTTAAAGGTTTCTCATAGTCATCATGGTAGACGTCCCACTGAGGTGAGTTTTTCCTTGCCCTTATGTGGGCCCTACCTAGGATGTCTTTGTGGTTTGTGCAGCCCTTTGAGGCACTTGTGATTTAGGGCTATATGAATAAACATTGATTGTTTGATTGATTGACATCCTTGCCACCAATATATGCCTTCATAACCAGTCTCTGTTCATCTTTTAAATAATTAATATTCGATTGATGTCGCAAAACAGATTCAATAGCAGAATCAATGTTAGCACACGACTCCTTCCTCTGTGCCACCATCGTTGTTTGAATCAAACAGTCCCTTCGGCGCTACGTCACATCGAGGAAATCCTGCCCGCCGATCCTGATTGGTTCATTATTTTTTGCTATCTGGGAGGAGTTTGTAATGCCTTCGAGCCCAGACCCTTGCGTTGAGCTCAACAAACTACAGGAGTCTGGTGAGAGTCAGGTTAAAGGGGTACATTATCACCAGACCTATGTAAGCGCCAATATATACCTTGAAGTTGCAGAAAAAAGACCATATGTTTTTTTAACCGATTTCCGAACTCTAAAAGGGTGAATTTGCCGATTGAAACACCTTTAAATGTTCGCTGTCGGAGCGATGACCTTTCACCCGTGACATTACAATGGGAAGCAATCCGCCATTTTCTCAAACACATTACACACACCAAGTCAAATCAGCTCTGTTATTTTCCATTTTTTCGACTGTTGATAATCGAAAATGAGTTTTGTTGATGTTATTGACTTATGTGCTAATCAGACACATTTGGTCTAGGCATGACTGCCAGCTAATCGATGCTAACATGCTATTTAGGCTAGCTGTATGTACATTTGTAGCTATATTTGCATCCAGCCTTTCCCTCCACCCACATTTAATGCCAAACAAACACTTACCAATCGACGGATTTAAGTTGCTCCAGTGGTCAAAAGATGCAATCGTTGGTTAGAAGGTGATCGCCGAATAGCTTCAATTGTTATAGCTATAGCTAAAGCTATAGCTATTGAGCGAATAGCTTCAATAGCTATTCGCTCAATAGCTTCAGTTTCTTCTTCAATTTCGTTTTCGCTATCTGCCTCCACACTCCAACCATCCGTTTCAATACATGCGTAATCTGTTGAATCGCTTAAGCCGCTGAAATCCGAGTCTGAATCCGAGCTAATGTCGCTATATCTTTCTGTGCTATCCGCCATGTTTGTTTGTATTGGCAAGACGCAGTGACGTCACAGGAAAATGGACGGGTGGATTTACAGATAGCGAAAATCAGGCACTTTAAAGCCTTTTTTCGGGATATTCCATGATGGGTAAAGTTTTGAAAAATACTTCGAAAAATAAAATAAGCCACTGGGAACTGATTTTTATTGGTTTTAACCCTTCTGAAATTGTGATAATGTTCCCCTTTAAAGGATTGTGAACAATAGGCAAACTTCCAAAAAGGATAATTTCCCCTTTATCTTGTCGCTAATTCAACTTAAAAACTTACAAGTTACGAAGTCTGACTTTTGGAGGTGTTTGCTTCCACTCAGCAGCTGGTAGAGTGTTGTACTAGAGGTTAACTTCTAAGATAAGTCATATACACAGCTGGGTTGCAGTTCGGGCGAAGAGAAGTTAGTCGAGTCGGGTAAAGTGGTGCATGGAGGCTTAGTACATGAAATACACACATGCCACGCTCTTTTAACGAACAGATAGTTTACTTTGTGGCCTTGCCTTGCAAAGCATGTGTGACAGGATAATTGGTCGGCATTTTTCAGACTTAACACACAAAAAAAAATTCTGCTATTGCTTTATATTATAGATGTATGAAATCACTGTGATAGCGCGACTGATAGCCTCACAAATTATATGCTTGCTTTGCATTTATGGGGTTAATTACACTCAACATTATACACACTAAAACATATATTTCTCTGTAACAGTTTGTCTATACATGGCCCCACTCACAGAGTCTGAGGTGCACAGCGTGTCAAGCAAATGCGAATATTTTGAATGTTGTAAACACCGATGTATGGGAGTATACTTACAGCTTATGTTGACACGCGTGCAGGTTAGACCTGTACTTAACCATATACAGGTGTGTATTTAGTATGAGTGGAAAGCTGTCAGGTGTGTTTGCTATTAAAATGTGATAATTACTGTCATAAGAACTGGACTAAGAACAGACATGCTGGCGATAGGAAGTGCTGGTGGAAATGTTTTTATGTTTTTACGACCAGGGAAGTAATTTATGCAACTTACACAGCATCCAAAAAGTATTCACAGCACTGCACTATTTCTACATTTTTGATGTTATAGCACTTTTCCAAAATTGAATAAATAAATTTTAGTCCTCAAAATTCTACATACAATAGCCCAAAACGACAATGTAAAAAGGTTTTGTTTTGTAAATTTTGAAAATCTTTCAAAAATAAAAAAGCACATGTACATAAGTATTCACAGTCTTTGTGCATTATATACATATATATATATATATATATATATATGTGCGTTTGGTCTTATTTAGGAAGAATTTCCCCAATGCAGAGACATAACCGTGACACTCATTTATAAACTACAATATTTTTTAGTATAAATTTAACACTGTCGTACAAGTGTAAAAAGTAGCTGTACGACCGGAGCGTGTACTCCGGTGCAAACAACCAAACTATGGCTAAAAAGCTCTACCAAAGCAGATCCAAGATGCCATATAAAACAAAAGGACAAAACACACACACGCGCACACACGCACGCACGCACACACACACACACACGCACACACACACACACACACACACACACACACACACACACAATGCTTCCCATCCAACCTGATGGAGCTTGAGAGGTGCTGCAAAAAGGAATGAGCAAAACTGGCCAAAGATGGGTGTGACAAGTTTGTGGCATTGTATTAAAAAAGGTGCAGCAACAGTGTCTTGAGCAATACAGTGTGATTTCTGTCGCAGGTGCATCTCTCGCATCCTGATTTGTAATGATTAATTGGCGCCAAAGTTTAAAACGAGGTTAACCGCTGGAAAACATAAAAATATTAAAGAAAACGTAAAACTTTGATGCTTACTGAATGAGGTATAGTTTATCAAAAACATGCACATTATTAGATTATTTAATCTATAGTGCATGAGTGGACTGGACTGCAGGCGGGCCAGGAAAGTACCCGCACTCTTTTTTTACGAAGCCACGCTGTTTTAACAAGTGCTGAATGTGGCTTGGCATTGTCTTGCTGAAATAAGCAGGGGCGTCCATGAAAAAGACGGCGCTTAAATGGCAGCATGTGTTGTTCCAAAACCTGTATGTACCTTTTAGCATTAATGGTATCTTTACAGATGTGTAAGTTACCCATGCCTTGGGCACTAATGCACCCCCATACCATCACAGATGCTGGCTTTTGAACTTTGCGTCGATAACAGTCTGGATGGTTTGCTTCCCCTTGGGTCCGGATGACACGATGTTGAATAATTCCCCAAAAATTTGAACTGTGGACTCCTCAGACCACAGAACACTTTTCCACTTTGCATCGGTCCATCTTAAATGATCTCAGGCCCAGAGAAGCCGGCGGCTTTTCTGGATGTTGTTGATAAATGGCTTTCGCTTTGCATAGTAGAGCTTTAACTTGCACTTACAGATAGAGCGACGAACTGTATTTAGTGACAGTGGTCTTCTGAAGTGTTCCTGAGCCCATGTGGTGATATCCTTTAGAGATTGATGTCGATTTTTGATACAGTGCCGTCTGAGGGATCGAAGGTCACGGTCATTCAATGTTGGTTTCCGGTCATGCTGCTAACGTGGAGTGATTTCTCCAGATTCTCTGAACCTTTTGATGACAAAGTGGTGTACCTCGCCCCATGGATACATGGATGATACAGCAGAGGATTGGGAGAATGTCATGTGGTCAGATGAAACCAAAATAGAACTTTTTGGTATAAACTCAACTCGTCGGTTTGGAGGAAGAAGAATACTGAGTTGCATCCCAAGAACACCAAACCTACTGTGAAGCGTGGGGGTGGAAACATCATGCTTTGGGGCTGTTTTTCTGCTAAGGGACAGGACGATTGATCCGTGTTAAGGAAAGAATGAATGGGGCCCATGTATCGTGAGATTTTGAGCCAAAGCCTCCTTCCATCAGTGAGAGCTTTGAATGGTTGACCAAATACTTATTTTCCACCATAATTTACAAAAAAAAATCTTTAAAATTCCTACAACGTGAATTCCTGGATTTTTTTTCAAATTCTGTCTCTCACAGTTGAAGTGTACCTATGATGAAAATTACAGACCTCTGTCATCATTTTAAGTGGGAGAACTTGCACAATCAGTGGCTGACTAAATGCTTTTTTGCCCCACTGTATAGTGCACGATTGTTAATGTAGCCCCTGTGTTTGATTCAAATAACTGATGCAGGTGTGCCTAATATTTTTTTCATATCTACACTCTGACAAAGTGCAGAGTGTTAGCCTGCGGTCGTGTATGACAGCATGTATTTGTGACTGCCCACCCTTTTCGCTTCCTGTGCTGCTCGGCCTCCTCTTCATCTTGTAACAGCTTGACTGCATCCTCTGAGACACATCTGCACCAGAGACGATAGGGGAAGGAAGGAGGGCTTCAAGGGTAGAATGGGGATTTCATGAGCAGTGTGGAAGTCGGGGGAGAGACCTGGGAATGGGTTGATACGCTAAGAGGTTGGAGGAAAGCAAGGTTGAGTGAGACTAGATCTGACCAGTCAAAGTCAGTGATGGCAATTCAAGATGGCGCCGGAGGTGGTGGCAGTTAGTTGCAGGAGCTATGTGCTCTTGTATAACCCTCTTTGTTTCCATGTGTTTTGTCCTTTTGTTTTATATGGCATCTTGGATCTGCTTTGGTAGAGCTTTTTAGCCATAGTTTGGTTGTTTGCACCGGAGTACACGCTCCGGTCGTACAGCTACTTTTTACACTTGTACGACAGTGTTAAATTTATACTAAAAAATATTGTAGTTTATAAATGATTGTCACGGTTATGTCTCTGCATTGGGGAAATTCTTCCTAAATAAGACCAAATTGTGTGTGATTGTCCTTAGTGTAAAAAGTAAATACCGGCAGAGGGTCCACAAATAGTGTAGTTAGGAACATAATGTCCTCCCTGCCGCAGTAACTGGCATGCATTCAAGTGCAAAAAAATGAACCTCATTACTGTCTACTGCTTACCCAACTTGTTTTCGTCATGAGAACTCTCCCGGCCTGGAAGCAGAACATTCCAAAAGGGGAAACTTGTCTAATTCCCAGCTGTCTGAATGCATAATAATAAAACCTCCAGTCCACTCCCTTCCTCTCTGGACAGCTTGCGTAGAGTCAATGTCTCCTTTCAGTCAGTCTGTGTTTGGCACCTTTGATGCAACATGTCCCAACACTACTGATTTTCCTGCACCTGCGCACACATCTTTTGAGTGACAGGGATTTTTGGATCAAGCCCAAGCCCAAGCCCATTTTGTTGCACAATGAACACGTGGGCTTGTTTATGTACAATATTACGATCATACTTATAACTATCAGGAAATCTCATTGAGCACAAATAGCCCGCAAACAGCACACTGTTTTTTCTTTAAAGGCTTGCAGTTTTTATTATTACCTCCTCGCCAGCTGGGAAGAATCCATCAGTGCTATTCATGACCTCCTTGGGTGCTGCAAGCAGACACACAGGCAGATGTGCTTACATCCAGACACACAAGTTTTAGCTAAACATCATCATCGCTTGTTGCCCCGCAATCAGTTACTGTTTATCCCTAAGTCTAATTGTCTGTCTTAAAATAGCTCATGATTTGTATTGGTGATTGTGGTTCCAACTCATAGTTAATAGATCAACTCCTCTCTTCTAATTTTGGGCTCATTCGTCAAAATCATTCTCAATGTACGGCATGAAAACGTGTACAGAGTACCAGTGTGTGTGTGTGTTTGACTGCCATCTGGCATTTCTTCCATTCCCAAATAATTTTGTAAACATAGGTCACTGTCTGACCAAGTTTCATGTTGATGGTCTTGCAGCCCGGATCTGTGATCTTGGGCAGGGGTGCCCACTACGTTGACCGCTAGAAACCGGTCGATAGCCAGCCCGTCATTAAAAACAATAGTCCTAAAAATGTTCGATTATCAATCACTTTCATCACTTGATTGACATTCACAGCACCCGGGGACCTTGTGAGATGACGCTGGGTGCTCTGAGCTCAGTGTGAAGAAAAAAACGACTGACAGGAAGGCGAGAAACACTTTTTTATTTCAAGAGACTCTCACGGCACACCTTCACAATGTAAATTTGAAAATGTGGAGGTTATCAACATTACTGTCTGATTCCAATCAATGCAAATCATCAGAATAAGGTAATACACCAGCTTATATTATTGTCTTTATGAAAGAAAATGATCTATATGTTATGGTTATGATTTGAGTTTATTTCGAACATGCATACAATTACAACATTATACATGTGTTAAACATGCTTTTATTTTTATCAAACACCTTTGACATGTTACCAAAAATGTCTGTTTCATAAATAAATGCAAATATATATATATATATATATATATATATATATTAGGGGTGGGCAAATTAATGCGTTAATTATGCGTTAACTCATCAATCTATTAACGCCGACAATTATTTTATCGCACATTTGCGTATGTTGTTTACATGCTTTTATTTTGTTAACGCCTTTTCTTAACAAGATGGCGTCGCCCGGAAAAGCTTCGGCGTCGAGGGGCTCTTGGTAAAGATGGAAAATTTGGCAAAAATACCGGACAATTCTGCGAATTTCATGGCTGGCTTAAAGCGTGATCACTCCGGGATCACTTACAACCGCCAGACAATTCTGAATGTGGCTAGATCGGGCCGTTTTGGACTGAATGACGCGTGCTTGCTAGACCGGCTAGCTAGCATGGGAATACATTGCCGGCTACATCCAGCGGCCTGTGAAGCAGCGGAGTATATGTGTTGTCTGTCTATTTATGAATAATGCAGACGAGGAGTGTTGGCTGAGTTCTTAACGTTTGCTTTCAGAGCGTGCATATCACAACATACAAGATGCCGTCATGGCGACACAACCTATACCAGGCTACCGCGCATGCTCGTCACTCCTGTTGCATACTGGGTAGGGTAGTTCTTTTTTTTCCCAGGCTCAGGGAATAAGCGGTAGAAAATGGATGGATAACATCACAATATAGTACCATGTATAAGATGCGTTCAGTTTATCAAAGCACCAAGCAAACAATCGGAAAATTCCCATCATATCAATTCCTAGATATGGTCATAATTATTTTAAGTGCACTACGCAGAATAAACACAACATTATTCATATTGCTACTACGGATAATTTGATCAAAAATTCCCTAAAACAGCCCACTACCTATAATATAGTTTTTTTAAACATAAGATCCCTGATAAAAAAAATGTTTCTGCTGTTACCTCAGAAATTGCCTGTTCAGATGTTATGATTGTGGCTCAGAGATTTGTATGTAGATTATATTTATTTTAAATAACAAACAGGATAACTTAAATACCCTGGCAGTGGTAGTAATAAGCTTAAATGTTTGTATTTACATTTTTTGAGTTGATTTTCTTAAAATATGCTATTTAACTGCTACTGTTTAACAAGGACTGATTTAAATTGTGTTTGCACAACAAATGTTTTGGCGCTTTTGTTCATGTGGGAGAATAATCCAATAAAGGTGCACTACACACTACTTTTGAATTCATTATTGGGCTTTGCGTATACAAAGCAGTTAATCGCGATTAATCAGAGAAATAGTGCGATTAACTTTGATTAAAAATTTTAATCGTTGCCCAGCCCTAATATACATATATATATATATATATATATATATATATATATATATATATATATATATATATATATATATATATACATATATATATATATATATATATGTATAGATATATAGGGGACGGCGTGGCACAGTGGGAGAGTGGCCGTGCGCAACCCGTGGGTCCCTGGTTCAATCCCCACCTAGTACCAACCTCGTCACGTCCGTTGTGTCCTGAGCAAGACACTTCACCCTTGCTCCTGATGGGTGCTGGTTAGCGCCTTGCATGGCAGCTCCCTCCATCAATGTGTGAATGTGTGTGTGAATGGGTAAATGTGGAAGTAGTGTCAAAGCGCTTTCAGTACCTTGAAGGTACTACAACCCATTTATCATATACATACACCCCGCCTTCCGCCCGATTGTAGCTGAGATAGGCGCCAGCGCCCCCCGCGACCCCAAAAAAGGAATAAGCGGTAGAAAATGGATGGATGGATATAGATATATATATATATATATATATATATATATATATATATATATATATAACGCTGAGGTAGATCACCTCGACTTAGTCATTTGAAAAGAAGCTCACCTAATAAAAAAAAGTATGGGCACCCCGATCTAGGGTTATACAGTATACCAGTGCTGATAAAGTACTGTGGTACTAATGAATTGAAAACGGTGCTACACTGCCTTTGAAAAATACAGTTGTTTTTTTTTCATCCACATGCTGCCATGCAGCGGTAACGTACAAAGCGGAGGAGCATGTTGAGTGTGTCGGCAGGCACACACTCACAGAGCACACAGAGAGACAGCGGGGAGAAGAAAAATGGAAAATAAGGGCAATTCTACTGGTTAATTAAGAGGGTGTGTGAAGTGCAATATGGAAGTATTTGGGCTTCAAAGTTATTGATAAATGGTAAATGGGTTATACTTGTACAGCGCTTTTCTACCTTAAAGGTACTCAAAGCGCTTTGACATTATTTCCACATTCACCCATGCACACACACATTCACACACTGATGGAGGAAGGTGCCATGCAAGGCCCTAACCAGGAACCATCAGGAGCAAGGGTGAAGTGTCTTGCTCAAGGACACAACAGGCGTGACGAGGTTGGTAGAAGGTGGGGATTGAACCAGGAACCCTCAGGTTGCTGGCACGGCCACTCTCCCAACTGCGCCACGCTGCAAGTGTTGCTTAAAAAAATGCCTTGCCAAAGGTGGCATGATTAAAGTACAAACTCTGTTTCCATTTGAGTTGGGAAATTTTGTTAGATGTAAAGATAAACGGAATACAATGATTTGCAAAACCTTTTCAACACATATTCAATTGAATGCAGTACAAAGACAAGATATTTGATGTTCAACCCCATAAACTTTTTTTTTTGTTGAAAATAATAATTAACTTAGAATTTCATGGCTGCAACACATGCCAAAGTAGTTGGGAAAGGGCATGTTCACCACTGTGTTACATCACTTTTTTCTTTTAACACTCAATAAACGTTTGGGAACTGAAGAAACTAATTGTAGATCCTTTGAAAGTGGAATTCTTTCCCATTCTTGTTTTATGTAGAGCTTCAGTCATTCAACAATAACTGTCTTATTTTACACTTCATAATGCACCACACATTTTCAATGGGAGACAGGTCTGAGCTGCAGGGGGGACCAGGAAAGTACCCGCAGTCTTTTTTTACGAAGCCACGCTGTTGTAACACATGCTGAATGTGGCTTGGCATTGTCTTGCTGAAATAAGCAGGGACGTCCATGAAAAAGACAGCAGCATATGTTGTTCCAAAACCTGTATGTACCTTTCAGCATTAATGGTGCCTTCACAGATGTGTAAGTTACCCATGCTTTGGGCACTAATGCACCCCCATAACATCACAGATGCTGTCTTTTGAACTTTACGTCGAAAACTGTCTGGATGGTTCGCTCTCCCTTTGGTTCGGATGTCACGATGGCGAATATTTCCCCAAAAATTGGAAATGTGGACTCGTCAGACCACAGAACACTTTTCCACTTTGCATCGGTACATCTTAGATGATTTCGGGCCCAGAGAAGCCGGCGGCGTTTCTGGATGTTGTTGATAGATGGCTTTTGCTTTGCATATTAGAGCTTTAAGGTGCACTCACAGATGTACCGGCGAATCAATCAATCAATCAATCAATGTTATCTATATAGCCCTAAATCACTAGTGTCTCAAAGGGCTGCACAAACCACAACACAAACCACTACCACATCCTCGGTAGGCCCACATAAGGGCAAGGAAAACTCACACCCAGTGGGACGTCGGTGACAATGATGACCCAGTGGGACGTCGGTGACAATGATGACTATGAGAACCTTGGAGAGGACGAAAGCAATGGATGTCGAGCGGGTCTAACATGATACTGTGAAAGTTAAATCCATATTGGATCCAACACAGTCACGAGAGTCCAGTCCAAAGCGGATCCAACACTACCCAACACAGCAGCGAGAGTCTATAGCCCGCAGACTTTTTTTGGGCTTTGGGAATAACTAATAAGCCGGAGTCCTTTGAACGCAGATTTCTTGCCGGGACATATGGTACAATACAATCAGCAAGATAGGATGGAGCTAGACAGTGTAGTATTTTATACGTAAGTAGTAAAACCTTAAAGTCACATCTTAAGTGCACAGGAAGCCAGTGCAGGTGAGCCAGTACAGGCGTAATGTGATCAAACTTTCTTGTTCTTGTCAAAAGTCTAGCAGCCGCATTATGTACCAACTGTAATCTTTTAATGCTAGACATGGGGAGACCCAAAAATCATACGTGACAGTAGTCGAGGCGAGACGTAACAAACGCATGGATAATGATCTCAGCGTCTTTAGTGGACATAATGGAGCGAATTTTAGCGATATTACGGAGATGAAAGAAGGCCGTTTTAGTAACGCTTTTAATGTGTGACTCAAAGGAGAGAGTTGGGTCAAAGATAATACCCAGATTCTTTACCGTGTCACCTTGTTTAATTGTTTGGTTGTCAAATGTTAGAGTTGTATTATTAAATAGAGGTCGGTGTCTAGCAGGACCGATAATCAGCATTTCCGTTTTTTTGCCGTTGAGTTGCAAAAAGTTAGCGGACATCCATTATGTAATTTCATTAAGACACGCCTCCAGCTGACTACAATCCGGCGTGTTGGTCAGCTTTAGGGGCATGTAGAGTTGGGTGTCATCAGCATAACAGTGAAAGCTAACACCGTATTTGCGTATGATGTCACCTAGCGGCAGCATGTAGATGCTGAAGAGTGCAGGGCCAAGGACCGAACCCTGGGGGACTCCACACGTTACCTTAACGTAGTCCGAGGTAACATTTTTATGGGAGACGCACTGCATCCTATCAGTGAGATAAGAGTTAAACCAAGACAGGGCTAAGTCTGACATGCCAATTCGTGTTTTGATACGTTCTAATAAAATATTATGATCGACGGTATCGAAAGCAGCGCTAAGATTGAGGAGCAGCAACATAGATGACGCATCAGAATCCATCGTTAGCAATAGATCATTAGTCATTTTTGCGAGGGCTGTCTCCGTAGAGTGATCTGCCCTGAAAACGGATTGAAAGGTTTAACATAGATTGTTAGACGCTAAGTGTTCATTTAACTGCTCCGCAACAATTTTTTCGAGGATTTTTTGAATAAAGGGAAGGTGAGACACCGGTCGGTAGTTTACCATGAGGTCAGGATCGAGGTTAGGTCTTTTAAGGAGAGGATGAATAACCGCTTTTTTGAATGCTAGGGGAACAGTGCCCGAGGAAAGTGATACGTTTATAATATTTAGCACTGATGGACCTAATAATACAAAGAGCTCCTTGATAAGTTTCCCAGGAAGAGGGTCAAGTAAACATGTTATTTGTTTCATTCCATTTACACGTTGTAACAATTCCTCTAATGTTATTTCCTAAAAATGAGAGAAACTATTTTGGAGGGCAGTATCCGCCGTATATACAAACGTATCTGTGTTAATAGAACCCATTTGTAGCTGGGACGCATTGTCTTTAATCTCCTTTCTAATGACTTCAATTTTCTTATTAAAGAATTGCATAAAGTCATCAGCTGAGTGGGTGGAGCTACTGGAAGGGGTCATTTAGTGACAATGATTTTCTGAAGTGTCCCTGAGCCCATGTGGTGATATCCTTTGGAGATTAATGTCGATTTTTAATACAGTGCCGTCTGCGGGATCAGAGGTCACGGTCATTCAATGTTGGTTTCCGGCCATGCCGGTTATGTGGAGTGATTTCTCCAGATTCTCTGAACCTTTTGATGATATTGTGGACCGTAGATGTTGAAATCCCTAAACTTCTTGCAATTGCACTTTGAGAAACGTTGTTCTTAAACTGTTTGACTATTTGCTCATGCAGTTGTGAACAAAGGGGTGTACCTCGCCCCATCCTTGCTTGTGAAAGACTGAGCATTTTTTGGGAAGCTGTTTTTATACCCAATCATGGCACACACCCGTTCCCAATTAGCCTGCACACTGGTGGGATGTTCCAAATAAGTATTTGATGAGCATTCCTCAACTTTATCAGTATTTAGTGCCACCTTTCCCAACTTCTTTGTCACATGTTGCTGGCATCAAATTCTAAAGTTAATGACTATTTACAACAACAAAAAAATGTTTATCAGTTTGAACATAATATATGTTGTCATTGTAGCCTATTCAACTGAATATGGGTTGAAAATGATTTGCAAATCATTGTGTTCCGTTTATATTTACATCTAATACACATTGATATCTTGTTTATAGAAGTGTTCCTTATCGTTCTTCAGTTTTAAAAGTGTCTCTGTTTCGATGGAGATCTTCCTTTATTACCTCCTGCTTCGATTGAAAGTCCAGTTTAGAAAAGTGTTTTATTTTAGATATGTAATCCTCCATGTTAAAAGTGAAAGCGAGAGGAAAAAATAAACGATCGCTGCTCACTCTTGCTACTTGTTGTCACTTCTTCTGCAGCCGAGTAGTCGGAAGAAGGATCACTAGCGCCCTCTACTACCAGGAGGCGGGAGTCATTTAACGACTCATATTTGACACATGCAGCTACGGTATATTAATAAAACATAGCTGCTTACTGTTCTTTTTAGCATATTCAATAACTTGGACCTTAAATCCTACTGAATAGCTCTTAATCTTCTTCCCTTTATGCGATTTGGAATTATTGAAATCAGCCTCCTCCATTTTGAATATGATGAAGTGTCACTCGTGACGTGATGAGTTTGACCGGGCGGAAATTCTAGGCATATGCTAATTATTTTGCGAAACGAGTTTGACCCGGCGGAAATTCTTGACATGCCCTAATAAAAATAATATTTTGCGAAACGAGTTTGACCCGGCGTTAATCATCCTGAGTCGGCGGTAATGCTAAGGATGCGCTAATTGTTTTGCGAAACGAGTTTGATCCGGCAGTAATTCTAGGCAGACGCATACTATATACCCGTCTGCAATTCAAGGAAATACGGTAGTTACTTAGCTCCTCTGTGGTGCATATATTGATATGTAAACACGCACACAGTTGCTTGGTTTGATGCCAAATATTAGCGGGTTAAAACTGCCCTTGTAGGGCAAACTAATGCAAGTGAAATGACTGAATTTCCAACAAATTGCTACAATTTGTGTTTTATCCTTAACAAAGTGTGTTTTACGCCAATTGTAAATTGTTCTTTAGTGCAAGGAGAAAAGCCCAACGTGTATAGTGCCTTTTAGTTTTTCTTTTTTTCTTCTAAAATTGTTCTTTGAGTGCAAAAAGAACCATATGCTTAAAGTATCGTAAAATCTTTTGTTAAAATAAAGCCAAAAAATATTTTTTTTGTGGTCCCTGTAATTTAAAGTATCAAAATAAATGTTTGGTACCAGTACCAACACATTGGTATCGGGACAACCCTACTACAATCTTGTCTCTGAGGGAAAGACAGCTCTTTGGTCTTGCCAGTCGTGGTAAAGAGGTTTGAATAGAGAGAGAGTTTCTGGACAAGTGTCCATCCACATAACAGGGGGAAAGTAGGAGGATTTTCTTAAGGCCAAAACATGCTCGGGTATAGCAGAGTTCGCAGAAGTCCGTGCTTACTCAGAGCAGATGTCTCCCAGGCCTGTACGCGGAGAGTTTAAAATTTTATGACCATGTAGACTCAGTTTGGCTTGTATTTTTCACATCGACTCAAATTATATGTGACGCCAAGTTGCATTTTGCCAACAAAGATTACATAAAAATAAGATTAAGCCAATGTATGAATAGAATGTTTTCCATGACACCCACAGTATGCTCAAGTCTGTGAGCACCTTTACAGGAGTAATTTGTGTGCTTAATGGGCATATACTGGTCTGTTGGGATCAAACTGCCCGCCAGTCAAATACTTATTCTTCTTATGATCCGATGGCTTGGGATAGGCTCTGTGTTCTGCTGGTGGAACTGGAAGAAGTGGCCGGAAACAGGAATGTCTTGGCTTCCCTACTGAGACTGCTGCCCTCATGACCTGGACCTGGCTAAGTGGAAGAATGGATAGAAATGATTACCGTATATCCCCTATTTTCTTTCTACATTTGTATACATTATTTTTCTTAGTTACGATAAACCTTCCAAAAAAACTTTGACTGACTACTAATTTGTAAGTGGGTATACTTAAAAAATAAGATATGAATCGAATACAAGTGGTTCTTTTTTTAAGGCATACCGTGTTATGAAGTTTCTTGGTTATGAATGCGCACTCACTGCTAGAGGGAATAATGAACATTAAATCAATCAATGATTGACGTGACAATATCCCCCCAAGGAAAGAATGCATCTATTGAAACACATTCAATCTCTTTATTACCAAAACATCTGTCACTGCCCTCACACTGCTAGTCTGAGCTAACACACACAGCTGAGCGAATGCTGCTCTGTCTGGGCACTGACGTCACGGCACCCCTTTTAGAGGCACTTACACTCTGGTCTCATGAAATGTCTCAGTTGAATAAGCCAGATATTTGAATGTTTTGATAAAGTAACACGATAATTACTTCACGGAGTAGTAATTGCGTTTATTAAATAATAATTTAATTACTTTTTTGGCAAAGTATCGAGGAACTATAATTAATTACTTTTTAAAAGTAATTTACCAAACACTGCATTTTAACACATTAAATCATTACCAACACCAAATAGCAGTGGGTAGTTAGCATGTCGCATTTTCTTCCTGTATGCATAGCTTCTTAACAAGCTGAAATGACCACAATCGCCCCGTAGTGTACAAGAGGCCCGCTGCATATATCCAACAGTCCCATTAAAGATATCGCATGGAAACTAGAACTTCACATCTTGGCGCAAAAATGGAAGAAACCAAATTATTTGACAAATCAGACTAATTTAGTATACACAAACATAGTTACTGTAATAAGAGACATGACGTCAGACGAGGCAACACAACTCCTCAATGTTTTTTTTTTATCGTTTGTGTCAGTAGAAATGTCTATATTTCAGCCTACAAATATGTTGCAATAAGTTGAATATGTTTTTATGTTTTATACACACACACACACACACACACACACACACACACACACACACACACACACACACACACACCTTAAGACCTCCGATTTCGGGAAGGGGGGGCGTGGTCTGGGGTGGGGAGGAGGCGTGGTTGGGGGTGTGGTTTGGGCGGGGGCGTGGTTAACAGGGGACGAGTATAATTCACCAACTCGAGTATTTCATATATATTTCATATATATATATCCTCTCTGAGCTGCCACCTTATCATGGTAGAGGAGTTTGCGTGTCCCAATGATCCTAGGAGCTATGTTGTCCGGGGGCTTTATGCCCCCTGGTAGGGTCTCCCAAGGCAAACAGGTTCTAGGTGAGGGATCAGACAAAGAGCAGCTCTAAGACCTCTATGAAGAAGATAAAACATGGACCCAGATTTCCCTTGCCCGGACGCGGGTCACCGGGGCCCCCCTTGGGAGCCAGGCCCGGAGGTGGGGCACGATGGCGAGCGCCTGGTGGCCGGGCCTGTTCCCATGGGGCCCGGCCGGGCACAGCCGAAAGAGGCAACGTGGGTCACCCCTCCAATGGGCTCACCACCCATAGCAGGGGCCATAGAGTTCAGGTGCAATTTGAGCTGGGCGGCAGCCGAAGGCAGGGCACTTGGCGGTCCGATCCTCGGCTACAGAAGCTAGCTCTTGGGACGTGGAACGTCACCTCACTGGAGGGGAAAGAGCCTGAGCTAGTGCACGAAGTGGAGAAGTTCCGGCTGGTTATAGTCGGACTCACTTCGACGCACAGCAAGGGCTCTGGAACCACTTCTCTCGAGAGGGACTGGACCCTCTTCCACTCTGGCGTTGCCGACAGTGAGAGGCGACGGGCTGGGGTGGCAATTCTGGTTGCCCCCCGGCTTAAAGCCTGTACGTTGGAGTTCAACCCAGTGGACGAGAGGGTAGCCTCCCTCCGCCTTCAGGTGGGGGGACGGGTCCTGACTGTTGTTTGTGCTTACGCACAAACGGCAGTTCAGAGTACCCACCCTTTTTGGGTACACTCGAGGGAGTACTGGAAAGTGCTACCCCGGGTGATTCCCTTGTCCTACTAGGGGACTTCAACGCTCATGTTGGCAACGACAGTGAAACCTGGAGAGGCGTAATTGGGAAGAATGGCCGCCCGGATCTGAACCAGAGTGGTGTTTTGTTATTGGACTTTTGTGCTCGTCACAATTCGTCCATTACAAACACCATGTTCAAACATAAGGGTGTCCATATGTGCACTTGGCACCAGGACACCCTAGGCCGCAGTTCCATGATCGACTTTGTAGTTGTGTCATCGGATTTGCGGCCTTATGTTTTGGACACTCGAGTGAAGAGAGGGGCGGAGCTTTCTACCGATCACCACCTGGTGGTGAGTTGGCTGCGATGGTGGGGGAGGATGCCGGACCGACCTGGCAGGCCCAAACGCATTGTGAGGGTCTGCTGGGAACGTCCGGCAGAGTCTCCTGTCAGAGAAAGTTTCAATTCCCACCTCCGGAAGAACTTCGAACATGTCACGAGGGAGGTGCTGGACATTGAGTCCGAGTGGACCATGTTCCGCACCTCTATTGTCGAAGCGGCTGATCGGAGCTGTGGCCGCAAGGTAGTTGGTGCCTGTCGGGGCGGCAATCCTAAAACCCCTTGGTGGTCACCAGCGGTGAGGGATGCCGTCAAGCTGAAGAAGGAGTCCTATCGGGTCCTTTTGGCTCATAGGACTCCGGAGGCAGTGGACAGGTACCGACAGGCCAAGCGGTGTGCGGCTTCAGCGGTCGCTGAGGATGAAACTCGGAAATGGGAGGAGTTCGGGGAAGCCATGGAAAACGACTTCTGGACGGCTTCGAAGCGATTCTGGACCACCGTCCGCCGCCTCAGGAAGGGGAAGCAGTGCACTATCAACACCATGTATGGTGCGGATGGTGTTCTGCTGACCTCAACTGCGGATGTTGTGGATAGGTGGCAGGAATACTTCGAAGACCTCCTCAATCCCACCAACACGTCTTCCTATGAGGAATCAGGGCCTGGGGAATCTGTGGTGGACTCTCCTATTTCTGGGGCTGAGCTCGCTGAGGTAGTTAAAAAGCTCCTCGGTGGCAAGGCCCCGAGGGTGGACGAGATCCGCCCGGAGTTCCTTAAGGCTCTGGATGCTGTGGGGCTGTCTTGGTTGACAAGACTCTGCAGCATCGCGTGGACATCGGGGGCG
The DNA here is from genome assembly GCF_033978795.1 of Nerophis ophidion. Taxonomy (NCBI): domain Eukaryota; kingdom Metazoa; phylum Chordata; class Actinopteri; order Syngnathiformes; family Syngnathidae; genus Nerophis; species Nerophis ophidion. The sequence continues at coordinate 37,686,193 of NC_084615.1, read as the reverse complement.
GTACCTCTGGATTGGCAAGACCGGGGTGGTGGTTCCTCTCTTTAAGAAGGGGGACCGGAGGGTGTGTTCCAACTATCGTGGGATCACACTCCTCAGCCTTCCCGGTAAGGTTTATTCAGGTGTACTGGAGAGGAGGCTACGCCGGATAGTCAAACCTCGGATTCAGGAGGAACAGTGTGGTTTTCGTCCTGGTCGTGGAACTGTGGACCAGCTCTATACTCTCGGCAGGGTTCTTGAGGGTGCATGGGAGTTTGCCCTACCAGTCTACATGTGCTTTGTGGACTTGGAGAAGGCATTCGACCGTGTCCCTCGGGAAGTCCTGTGGGGAGTGCTCAGAGAGTATGGGGTATCGGACTGTGTTATTGTGGCGGTCCATTCCCTGTACGATCAGTGCCAGAGCTTGGTCCGCATTGCCGGCAGTAAGTCGAACACATTTCCAGTGAGGGTTGGACTCCGCCAAGGCTGTCCTTTGTCACCGATTCTGTTCATAACATTTATGGACAGAATTTTTAGGCGCTGTCAAGGCGTTGAGGGGTTCCGGTATTGTGACCGCAGGATTAGGTCTCTGCTTTTTGCAGATGATGTGGTCCTGATGGCTTCATCTGACCGGGATCTTCAGTGTGAAGCGACTGGAATGAGAATCAGGACCTCCAAGTCCGAGTACATGGTTCTCGCCCGGAAAAGGGTGGAGTGCCATCTCCGGGTTGGGGAGGGAGCCCCTGCCCCAAGTGGAGGAGTTCAAGTACCTAGGAGTCTTGTTCACGAGTGGGGGAAGAGTGGATCGTGAGATCGACAGGCGGATCGGTGCGGCGTCTTCAGTAATGCGGACGTTGCACCGATCCGTTGTGGTGAAGAAGGAGCTGAGCCGGTAGGCAAAGCTCTCAATTTACCGGTCGATCTACGTTCCCATCCTCACCTATGGTCATGAGCCTTGGGTCATGACCGAAAGGATAACATCACGGGTACAAGCGGCCGAAATGAGTTTCCTCCGCCATGTGGTGGGGCTCTCCCTTAGAGATAGGGTGAGAAACTCTGCCATCCGGGAGGAGCTCAAAGTAAAGCCGCTGCTCCTCCACATCGAGAGGAGCCAGATGAGGTGGTTCGGGCATCTGGTCAGGATGCCACCCGAACGCCTCCCTAGGGAGGTGTTTAGGGCACGTCCAACCGGTAGGAGGCCACGGGGAAGACCCAGGACACGTTGGGAAGACTATGTCTCTCGGCTGGCCTGGGAACGCCTCGGGATCCCCCGGGAAGAGCTAGACGAAGTGGCTGGGGAAAGGGAAGTCTGGGTTTCCCTGCTTAGGCTGTTTCCCCCGCGACCCGACCTCGGATAAGCGGAGGAAGATGGATGGATGGATGGATATATATATATATATATATATATATATATATATATATATATATATATATATATATATATATATATACATATGGATGGATGGATGGATGGATATATATATATATATATATATATATATATAAATGTATATATACATATATATATGAATATATATATATATATATCCATCCATCCATCCATTCATTTCCTACCGCTTATTCCCTTTTGGGGTCGCGGGGGGCGCTGGCGCCTATCTCAGCTACAATCGAGCGGAAGGCGGGGTACACCCTGGACAAGTCGCCACCTCATATATATATATATATATATATATATATAAGTATGAAATACTTGACTTTCAATGCTATATATATTAATTTTATTATATATATAAATAAAAGAAATAGTTGAATTTCAGACGGCACCTATCAAATACACAGTAGTAAAACACAATTGTTCTACTAAAACACAGTTGTTCTACTAACTGTACTGGGCTTGCTGGTTATTAAAAAACAACAACAATATTTATCTTTCACTATTTGAGTAACCTTTGTTCTGCCATTTGCGTACTGGCGAGAGTCACTTGCCGTCAAAAAGCAACCCCATAACGCTATAGCCAACATTCACCAGGAGATGGCAACTGACAACATGGATCACTCTATTACAGACGGCTTCGCCATGGCTGTAACTTCCTCGTTCTTCTGCTTTGTCTCCTTGTGTGTGCAGTTTTTTATTAAAAATCCGTAGATGTTGTAACGTGTTCGGGCAGGCAAGCTGTTCATATAACAGGAAAGCGGACATGAAAACAGGCTGTCCCCACTCGAGTCCGCATGGAGCTGGAGGGGGGGGTGAATTTTCGGACATTTCTGGGAGAAAATTTCTTCCTGGAGTTTTTCGGGAGTGGCGCTGAATTTCGGGAGTCTCCCGGAAAATCCGGGAGGGTTGGCAAGTATGGCACACACACACACACACACACACACACACACACACACACACACGTACACATACACACACACACACACACACACGGAAGGCCAAAACATGCTCGGGTATAGCAGAGTTCGCAGAAGTCCGTGCTTACTCAGAGCAGATGTCTCCCAGGCCTGTACGCGGAGAGTTTAAAATTTTATGACCATGTAGACTCAGTTTGGCTTGTATTTTTCACATCGACTCAAATTATATGTGACGCCAAGTTGCATTTTGCCAACAAAGATTACATAAAAATAAGATTAAGCCAATGTATGAATAGAATGTTTTCCATGACACCCACAGTATGCTCAAGTCTGTGAGCACCTTTACAGGAGTAATTTGTGTGCTTAATGGGCATATACTGGTCTGTTGGGATCAAACTGCCCGCCAGTCAAATACTTATTCTTCTTATGATCCGATGGCTTGGGATAGGCTCTGTGTTCTGCTGGTGGAACTGGAAGAAGTGGCCGGAAACAGGAATGTCTTGGCTTCCCTACTGAGACTGCTGCCCTCATGACCTGGACCTGGCTAAGTGGAAGAATGGATAGAAATGATTACCGTATATCCCCTATTTTCTTTCTACATTTGTATACATTATTTTTCTTAGTTACGATAAACCTTCCAAAAAAACTTTGACTGACTACTAATTTGTAAGTGGGTATACTTAAAAAATAAGATATGAATCGAATACAAGTGGTTCTTTTTTTAAGGCATACCGTGTTATGAAGTTTCTTGGTTATGAATGCGCACTCACTGCTAGAGGGAATAATGAACATTAAATCAATCAATGATTGACGTGACAATATCCCCCCAAGGAAAGAATGCATCTATTGAAACACATTCAATCTCTTTATTACCAAAACATCTGTCACTGCCCTCACACTGCTAGTCTGAGCTAACACACACAGCTGAGCGAATGCTGCTCTGTCTGGGCACTGACGTCACGGCACCCCTTTTAGAGGCACTTACACTCTGGTCTCATGAAATGTCTCAGTTGAATAAGCCAGATATTTGAATGTTTTGATAAAGTAACACGATAATTACTTCACGGAGTAGTAATTGCGTTTATTAAATAATAATTTAATTACTTTTTTGGCAAAGTATCGAGGAACTATAATTAATTACTTTTTAAAAGTAATTTACCAAACACTGCATTTTAACACATTAAATCATTACCAACACCAAATAGCAGTGGGTAGTTAGCATGTCGCATTTTCTTCCTGTATGCATAGCTTCTTAACAAGCTGAAATGACCACAATCGCCCCGTAGTGTACAAGAGGCCCGCTGCATATATCCAACAGTCCCATTAAAGATATCGCATGGAAACTAGAACTTCACATCTTGGCGCAAAAATGGAAGAAACCAAATTATTTGACAAATCAGACTAATTTAGTATACACAAACATAGTTACTGTAATAAGAGACATGACGTCAGACGAGGCAACACAACTCCTCAATGTTTTTTTTTTATCGTTTGTGTCAGTAGAAATGTCTATATTTCAGCCTACAAATATGTTGCAATAAGTTGAATATGTTTTTATGTTTTATACACACACACACACACACACACACACACACACACACACACACACACACACACACACACACCTTAAGACCTCCGATTTCGGGAAGGGGGGGCGTGGTCTGGGGTGGGGAGGAGGCGTGGTTGGGGGTGTGGTTTGGGCGGGGGCGTGGTTAACAGGGGACGAGTATAATTCACCAACTCGAGTATTTCATATATATTTCATATATATATATCCTCTCTGAGCTGCCACCTTATCATGGTAGAGGAGTTTGCGTGTCCCAATGATCCTAGGAGCTATGTTGTCCGGGGGCTTTATGCCCCCTGGTAGGGTCTCCCAAGGCAAACAGGTTCTAGGTGAGGGATCAGACAAAGAGCAGCTCTAAGACCTCTATGAAGAAGATAAAACATGGACCCAGATTTCCCTTGCCCGGACGCGGGTCACCGGGGCCCCCCTTGGGAGCCAGGCCCGGAGGTGGGGCACGATGGCGAGCGCCTGGTGGCCGGGCCTGTTCCCATGGGGCCCGGCCGGGCACAGCCGAAAGAGGCAACGTGGGTCACCCCTCCAATGGGCTCACCACCCATAGCAGGGGCCATAGAGTTCAGGTGCAATTTGAGCTGGGCGGCAGCCGAAGGCAGGGCACTTGGCGGTCCGATCCTCGGCTACAGAAGCTAGCTCTTGGGACGTGGAACGTCACCTCACTGGAGGGGAAAGAGCCTGAGCTAGTGCACGAAGTGGAGAAGTTCCGGCTGGTTATAGTCGGACTCACTTCGACGCACAGCAAGGGCTCTGGAACCACTTCTCTCGAGAGGGACTGGACCCTCTTCCACTCTGGCGTTGCCGACAGTGAGAGGCGACGGGCTGGGGTGGCAATTCTGGTTGCCCCCCGGCTTAAAGCCTGTACGTTGGAGTTCAACCCAGTGGACGAGAGGGTAGCCTCCCTCCGCCTTCAGGTGGGGGGACGGGTCCTGACTGTTGTTTGTGCTTACGCACAAACGGCAGTTCAGAGTACCCACCCTTTTTGGGTACACTCGAGGGAGTACTGGAAAGTGCTACCCCGGGTGATTCCCTTGTCCTACTAGGGGACTTCAACGCTCATGTTGGCAACGACAGTGAAACCTGGAGAGGCGTAATTGGGAAGAATGGCCGCCCGGATCTGAACCAGAGTGGTGTTTTGTTATTGGACTTTTGTGCTCGTCACAATTCGTCCATTACAAACACCATGTTCAAACATAAGGGTGTCCATATGTGCACTTGGCACCAGGACACCCTAGGCCGCAGTTCCATGATCGACTTTGTAGTTGTGTCATCGGATTTGCGGCCTTATGTTTTGGACACTCGAGTGAAGAGAGGGGCGGAGCTTTCTACCGATCACCACCTGGTGGTGAGTTGGCTGCGATGGTGGGGGAGGATGCCGGACCGACCTGGCAGGCCCAAACGCATTGTGAGGGTCTGCTGGGAACGTCCGGCAGAGTCTCCTGTCAGAGAAAGTTTCAATTCCCACCTCCGGAAGAACTTCGAACATGTCACGAGGGAGGTGCTGGACATTGAGTCCGAGTGGACCATGTTCCGCACCTCTATTGTCGAAGCGGCTGATCGGAGCTGTGGCCGCAAGGTAGTTGGTGCCTGTCGGGGCGGCAATCCTAAAACCCCTTGGTGGTCACCAGCGGTGAGGGATGCCGTCAAGCTGAAGAAGGAGTCCTATCGGGTCCTTTTGGCTCATAGGACTCCGGAGGCAGTGGACAGGTACCGACAGGCCAAGCGGTGTGCGGCTTCAGCGGTCGCTGAGGATGAAACTCGGAAATGGGAGGAGTTCGGGGAAGCCATGGAAAACGACTTCTGGACGGCTTCGAAGCGATTCTGGACCACCGTCCGCCGCCTCAGGAAGGGGAAGCAGTGCACTATCAACACCATGTATGGTGCGGATGGTGTTCTGCTGACCTCAACTGCGGATGTTGTGGATAGGTGGCAGGAATACTTCGAAGACCTCCTCAATCCCACCAACACGTCTTCCTATGAGGAATCAGGGCCTGGGGAATCTGTGGTGGACTCTCCTATTTCTGGGGCTGAGCTCGCTGAGGTAGTTAAAAAGCTCCTCGGTGGCAAGGCCCCGAGGGTGGACGAGATCCGCCCGGAGTTCCTTAAGGCTCTGGATGCTGTGGGGCTGTCTTGGTTGACAAGACTCTGCAGCATCGCGTGGACATCGGGGGCGGTACCTCTGGATTGGCAAGACCGGGGTGGTGGTTCCTCTCTTTAAGAAGGGGGACCGGAGGGTGTGTTCCAACTATCGTGGGATCACACTCCTCAGCCTTCCCGGTAAGGTTTATTCAGGTGTACTGGAGAGGAGGCTACGCCGGATAGTCAAACCTCGGATTCAGGAGGAACAGTGTGGTTTTCGTCCTGGTCGTGGAACTGTGGACCAGCTCTATACTCTCGGCAGGGTTCTTGAGGGTGCATGGGAGTTTGCCCTACCAGTCTACATGTGCTTTGTGGACTTGGAGAAGGCATTCGACCGTGTCCCTCGGGAAGTCCTGTGGGGAGTGCTCAGAGAGTATGGGGTATCGGACTGTGTTATTGTGGCGGTCCATTCCCTGTACGATCAGTGCCAGAGCTTGGTCCGCATTGCCGGCAGTAAGTCGAACACATTTCCAGTGAGGGTTGGACTCCGCCAAGGCTGTCCTTTGTCACCGATTCTGTTCATAACATTTATGGACAGAATTTTTAGGCGCTGTCAAGGCGTTGAGGGGTTCCGGTATTGTGACCGCAGGATTAGGTCTCTGCTTTTTGCAGATGATGTGGTCCTGATGGCTTCATCTGACCGGGATCTTCAGTGTGAAGCGACTGGAATGAGAATCAGGACCTCCAAGTCCGAGTACATGGTTCTCGCCCGGAAAAGGGTGGAGTGCCATCTCCGGGTTGGGGAGGGAGCCCCTGCCCCAAGTGGAGGAGTTCAAGTACCTAGGAGTCTTGTTCACGAGTGGGGGAAGAGTGGATCGTGAGATCGACAGGCGGATCGGTGCGGCGTCTTCAGTAATGCGGACGTTGCACCGATCCGTTGTGGTGAAGAAGGAGCTGAGCCGGTAGGCAAAGCTCTCAATTTACCGGTCGATCTACGTTCCCATCCTCACCTATGGTCATGAGCCTTGGGTCATGACCGAAAGGATAACATCACGGGTACAAGCGGCCGAAATGAGTTTCCTCCGCCATGTGGTGGGGCTCTCCCTTAGAGATAGGGTGAGAAACTCTGCCATCCGGGAGGAGCTCAAAGTAAAGCCGCTGCTCCTCCACATCGAGAGGAGCCAGATGAGGTGGTTCGGGCATCTGGTCAGGATGCCACCCGAACGCCTCCCTAGGGAGGTGTTTAGGGCACGTCCAACCGGTAGGAGGCCACGGGGAAGACCCAGGACACGTTGGGAAGACTATGTCTCTCGGCTGGCCTGGGAACGCCTCGGGATCCCCCGGGAAGAGCTAGACGAAGTGGCTGGGGAAAGGGAAGTCTGGGTTTCCCTGCTTAGGCTGTTTCCCCCGCGACCCGACCTCGGATAAGCGGAGGAAGATGGATGGATGGATGGATATATATATATATATATATATATATATATATATATATATATATATATATATATATATATATATATACATATGGATGGATGGATGGATGGATATATATATATATATATATATATATATATAAATGTATATATACATATATATATGAATATATATATATATATATCCATCCATCCATCCATTCATTTCCTACCGCTTATTCCCTTTTGGGGTCGCGGGGGGCGCTGGCGCCTATCTCAGCTACAATCGAGCGGAAGGCGGGGTACACCCTGGACAAGTCGCCACCTCATATATATATATATATATATATATATATATATATAAGTATGAAATACTTGACTTTCAATGCTATATATATTAATTTTATTATATATATAAATAAAAGAAATAGTTGAATTTCAGACGGCACCTATCAAATACACAGTAGTAAAACACAATTGTTCTACTAAAACACAGTTGTTCTACTAACTGTACTGGGCTTGCTGGTTATTAAAAAACAACAACAATATTTATCTTTCACTATTTGAGTAACCTTTGTTCTGCCATTTGCGTACTGGCGAGAGTCACTTGCCGTCAAAAAGCAACCCCATAACGCTATAGCCAACATTCACCAGGAGATGGCAACTGACAACATGGATCACTCTATTACAGACGGCTTCGCCATGGCTGTAACTTCCTCGTTCTTCTGCTTTGTCTCCTTGTGTGTGCAGTTTTTTATTAAAAATCCGTAGATGTTGTAACGTGTTCGGGCAGGCAAGCTGTTCATATAACAGGAAAGCGGACATGAAAACAGGCTGTCCCCACTCGAGTCCGCATGGAGCTGGAGGGGGGGGTGAATTTTCGGACATTTCTGGGAGAAAATTTCTTCCTGGAGTTTTTCGGGAGTGGCGCTGAATTTCGGGAGTCTCCCGGAAAATCCGGGAGGGTTGGCAAGTATGGCACACACACACACACACACACACACACACACACACACACACACGTACACATACACACACACACACACACACACGGAACTTGTTCGTAACCCGAGGACCACCTGTACTAATTTTCTCTACTACATACACGTGGAGAGTTCGATGTCTTGTTGTAGCCAAAACAAAAGATTAAAAAAAACATAGCTTTGTCTTAGAATAAATGGTAAAGGAACTCAAAGCGCTTTGACATTATTTCCACATTTGCCATTCACACACACATTCACACCCACAGTCACACACTGATGGCGGGAGCTGCCATGAAAGGCGCTAACCAGGACCCATCATGGGCAAGGGCGAAATATCTTGCTCAAGGACACAACGAACGTGACTAGGATGGTAGAAGGTGGGGATTGAACCAGGTACCCTCAGGTTGCTGGCACAGCCACTCTCCCAACTGCGCCACGCAGTCCCCCAGTGAAGGAAGTTCTGATCCATGATGATAACAATTATAATACAACAAACTATATTTAATTTGCTAAGAGGAGGCTTATTTGATTAATCATTAAGCAAATAAGCATTGACGCAATGTAACAAAAGAGCTGGGACGCAGTTAATGTGACTGTTCAAACTAAGGCTGGGCTTTCTTTTGTACACTAAACCACCACCGCTCTTTCCCTGCTCATAAAGGCCTACTGAAATGAGATTTTCTTATTCAAACGGGGATAGCAGGTCCATTCTATGTGTCATACTTGATCATTTCGCGATATTGCCATATTTTTGCTGAAAGGATTTAGTAGAGAACATCCACGATAAAGTTCACAACTTTTGGTGCTGATAAAAAAGCCTTGCCTTTACCGGAAGTCGCAGACGATGACGTCACATGTTTGATGGCTCCTCACATATTCACATTGTTTTTAATGGGAGCCTCCAACAAAAAGTGCTATTCGGACAGAGAAAACGACAATTTCCCCATTAATTTGAGCGAGGATGAAAGATTCGTGTTTGAGGATAATGACAGCAACGGACTAGAAAAAAAAAATTGCATTGGCACGGATTCCGATGTTTTTTGACACATTTACTAGGATAATTCTGGGAAATCCCTTATCTTTCTATTGTGTTGCTAGTGTTTTAGTGAGTTTAATAGTACCTGATAGTCGGAAGGGTGTTTCCACGGGTGTCTTGACACGCAGTGTGTCAGGGGAGTCGACGGCAGATATGGACGGCACAAGCTCAGCTTTTTTCCGGTAAGAACTGACTTTTTAACCACAATTTTCTCACCGAAACCTGCTGGTTGACGTGGTCGGGATCCATGTTGGCTTGACCGCGCTCTGATCCATAGTAAAGTTTCACCTCCAGGAATTTTAAACAAGGAATCACTGTGTGTTGGTGTGGCTAAAGGCTAAAGCTTCCCAACTCCATCTTTCTACTGTGACTTCTCCAATATTAATTGAACAAATTTGCAAAAGATTCAGCAACACAGATGTCCAGAAAACTGTGTTATTATGCCGTTAAAGCAGACGACTTTTAGCTGTGTGTGTGCGCAGCGCTCATACCTCCTAAAAACCCGTGACGTCTTGCGTACACGTCATCATTACACAACGTTTCGAAGACGAAACTCCCGGGAAATTTAAAATTGTAATTTAGTAAACTAAAAAGGCCGTATTGGCATGTGTTGCAATGTTAATATTTCATCATTGATATATAAACTATCAGACTGTGTGGTGGGTAGTAGTGGGTTTCTATAGGCCTTTAATGGCTGCTTATTCAGTTGGCTGTGTGTGTCTATCTTTGGGAGTGACATAACATATTGCAAAAGAGAGACTCTGTTTTGTTTTGTTCTAGTACATAGTACACTCCTTTCTCGCTATAGTTTTTGCTCTTCAACCCTAAGCAAGACCCTCTGGCATATTTGAAGACATGTAACCTTCCATAGAGAAAACAGTGACATGGCTGTGTCAAGAGAGGGTAAGCAAATAAAAAAGTGAAGTGAACAGAAAGTTCCCCATCTTTTTCTTTTCTCACCACAGTGTAACTGTCGTAACATTGGGTAATTCATAAGGCTGCTTCTTAAGGTGGTCCACTATTACATCCTCGTCGGGCATGCTCTGTTTGTTCAAAGATAGTGGCCCATTTTGGGGTAGGTATTAGCAGTGGGAATCTTTGGGCACCTTAATGATTTGTTTAAGATTATGATTTAGCTGCTACAATTCTATTATAAATGGATTATTTATGCATCTTTTAATATTGTAGTGTATATCATTATTATTGTATGTTGTTAATATATTATACATTATTACATATTATAAATGTGTTGTATTGATTATTGAACATATGTATAGAAGGCTCCTCTTTGGCTACCTACGTAGGCAGTATTTCTTAATTTCTGGGTTTTGGATGCGAGTGTGCACAGCATAGATATACATTCATATGACATACTAGATACAGTTTGTGAGAACAATAGCTGTATGCTAAATGATAAATTAAATAACTGTCCCCACTTTGCTAGCAAGCTTCATTGATTAATGTTCTTGCCTTCTAGAACATGGGGGTCAAACTCTGGCCCGCGGGTCAAATTTGGCTCGCCGTACAATTTCATTTGGCCCCTGAGGCAATATCAAATTAACATTAGAGCTGGCCGGCCAGTACTATAAAGTCACTGCCTTTAGCGTTGTCTACAATATGTTGTCGCGTCCACTTTTACTCCATACAAACAGCGTGCCGGCCAAGTCACATGATGTATGCGACTTGTACACACACTTAAGTGAATGCCATGCATACTTGCTCAACAGCCATATAGGTCAGACTGAGGGTGGCCGTATAAACAACTTTAACACTGTTACAAATATGCGCCACACTGTGAACCCACACCATACAAGAATAACTAACACATTTCGGGAGAACATCCGCACCGTAACACAACATAAAAAACAACAGAACAAATACAAAGAACCCTTTGCAGCACTGACTACTACCAAAACCCGCCCCCCACCACCAACCCCACCCATCTCATTATTATTTTATTTTAAGATTTATTAGCCTGTAGAAAAATGTAATGTTGATATTTACCTCAGAAGGCTGCAAATAGAAAAGAGGCATTAAATGTTTTATTTAAATTGTATTTATATGACCATTTATTTTTTTTTGTTTGTTGTTTGAATGTGGAGTTTGCACTATTAAGTTATATAATTATTGCTTGTTCCATATTCATTGTTCAAGCAAATCAGTGTAGCAAACTGAGCAATAATTAACAATTTATTCATGCACTTTCTCTTGTTACTTCAAGGCTTGAATGTTTGATTCATTCATTATTGTTATTTTATTTTCAAATTTATTACTAGCCTGTGGACAAAATGTATTTGGATATTTATCTCAGAAGGCTGCAAATAGAAAAGAGGCACTCAATTTTTATTTAAATTTTATTTGATATGCCATTGATATTTTTCAATTATTATTATTTGAAACTCGATTTTGCATGTTACTATAAAGTTATATAAGCCTTGCTTGTTCAATATTCAATGCAAAACTTGTTTGGGTCCCTATTAAAAGGTTCATTTGTTCAACCCTTAGTTTAAAATTTTGGCACACTGTATTTGACTTTGACACCCCTGTTCTAGAACCACAGAATGTTTAGACACTTTGCCAAGGCAGATGTAAGAAATTCTGGGCCTCCTGAAACAATATCGGTGTGGGCCCCTCTACTCAGTTACTGGGGGCTGTGTGGACCCTAGCAGGCTGTGAGCCCTTAGAATTGTCATAACTTACGACGCCCCTGCTCTTTGCCCCCAGTTGCCATAAACTTGGGGCTCAAAGACGTAAGCCATCTATCTACTCATTCATATATATGGCTAAAACTGTTTGCAGCCGGCGGCCCCACTGTCTGCATGTCATTGTCTCTCCTGACTTCTTATTAATCTCCTTACTTCGTTCCTTTTTTTTAGCTCGTTACTCTCTGCTGTAACGCGATTCCAGTTAGACTTCTGATCATTTTTTTTTTTAACATGTATTCTCTTCTCGTTTCACTACTTCACATTCAAGCTATCTTGTCCTCTTCTCCTCCTTCATTCTTATGTGTCCACACTAGTTTTGCGTTTGTACATAAATAATCGATATTTGGACATATGTCCATTTGTCCATCTATTCATCATCGACTATGTTCCAATCGTGATGCATCAGAGAATCGATACCTTTTTCCACCTCTAATAAATATCATTCCTCATTTTTAAAATAGTAGCTGGTCACATGCAAACCTGAGAGTGGAACGGATCTTTTGCGAAGGCCAAAAAAAAACTGTTTTGCCACCCTTACACTCCCAGACATTTCATCGTCTTTTGCATTTGTTGCCTCGTTCTAAGAAGTCACTATATGAAGCAAGCAAAGCACCTCTATTTGTCCAGATACTTTGGCACATTTTAGTTTTAAAACAAAGAAAACAAAAAACAAGCAAATTAGTACAAACCTCAAAGAATACCTACTATGCAGAACAGGCAGTAACTAAGATTTGACAAATACCGAGGTCAAAAATTGGTTGTCCAAGTGGAACTTTGAAAGTCTGAAATCATGAGTATCTCAGCACCATATAAATTATATTACCTTGAGCAACACAATGACTTCTCAGAATAACATAAGCTTTATCTGAACTATAACTATGTATCGTTCATCTAACACAGGGCTGTCAAACTCATTTTAGATCGGGGGCCACATAGAGAAAAATCTACTCCCAAGTGGGTGGGACTGGTAAAATCCCTGCCCGATAACTCAAAAATAAAGACACCTTTAGACTGTTTTCTGTGTTTAAAAATAGAAGAAGCACATTCTGAATATGTAGAAATCATAATGTTGTTGTTTTTTTACATTTACATGTTGCGGTTAATAGTATTCTATCTTTATTTGTCGTTATTTATATTTCCGAATGAATGATGTAATATTATTCATCAGTCAACTCAATGGTGTTCATTTTCAATCAATCAAGATAAAAAAATATCAAAATCAAATTACAGTATGCCGTGTATGTACTTTGAACATTTTCCTCGATTGATGTGCTAACATCATGTGGTTTATTTTGTAAATATGTACCATCATCTACAGCAGGGGTTGGCAACCTTTACCACTCAAAGAGCCATTTTGACCCGTTTCACAAAATAAAGAAAACTATGGGAGCCACAAGACTTTTTTGAAATGTAAAATGAAATAACACAGTGTACTAAGTTTTTTTTGCTTTGTGCTATGTATTAACCTGGGGTCCCAGACACGTGGCCCACACTTTGATATGAACATTTTATATTACTGCGGCCCGCGAGTTTTATTTGACTGCCGCTTGAGAACATCACATTTGCCAACCATCTCAATTTTTCCGGGAGTCTACCGAGTTTCAGAGCAACCATTCTCTCGACTGTCTGCTGGTTTTCCCCCTAACAACAATAATAAGGGCGTGCTATGATGACAATGCGTTTGGCGCCCTCTACAACCGTAACTAACGGCTTACCAGCCCATTCACATGTTCTATGAGGCTTCTACAGACACACATAAGCGACTGCAAGGCATACTTGCTCAACAGCCATACAGGTTACACTGAGGGTTGTGATATAAAAAACCTTAGCACTCTTACTAATATGGGCCACACTGTGAAACCACACCAAACAACAATGACAAACACATTTCGGGAGAACTTCCGCACTGTAACACAACAGAACAAATACCCAGAATCCCATGTATCCCAAACTCTTCCAGGCTACATTATACACCCCAGCTACCGCAAAACACCGCCCCTCCAACCCCGCCTACCTCAACCGACGCACGGAGAAGGGGGGGGGATGGAGGTGTATAATGTAGCTCGGAAGAGTTAGGGATACATGGGATTCTGGGTATTTGTTCTGTTGTGTTTATGTTGTGTTACAGTGTGGATGTTCTCCGGTAATGTGTTTGTCATTCTTGTTTGGTGTGGGTTTACAGTGTGGCGCATATTAGTTAGAGTGTTAAAGTTGTTTGTATCACAACCCTCAGTGTAACCTGTATGGCTGTTGAACAAGTATGCCTTGCAGTCGCTTGCACATTTAGTCAGCAGCCGCACACTAGATGTGGCGGGCTGGCACTCAGATAGCATAGTATTAAAGCGGATGCGACGACATGATCGAGAGGACGTTTAAGGCATTGCCCTCACGGCACGCCCTCAATATTGTTGTCTGGGTGAAAATCTGAGAATGTTATCATGGGGAGATTTCTTGGAGAGGCACTAAAATCCGGAATACCTCCTGGAAAAATGGGGGGGTCGGCAAGTATGCAGCTGAGCCACTTTAGAGTGATCCAAGAGCCGCATGCGGCTCCGGAGCTGCGGGTTTCTGACCCCTGATCTACAGAGATACAAAGAATTCCTATTGCAACATCCAGTAGACACATGTAGAAGAGCTGTTTCTTTCATTGAAAAATTTCAGGTTAATTTGTATACTTAACAAACTCAGCCCGCAGGCCAGATAAAACCTTTTCGCAGGCCTGATCCGGCCCGCGGACCGTACGTTTGACACCCCTGATCTAACATCTTTGATAATCAGCATGATTTTGTAACAGTCCACATTTATTATTAATATCCTGAAGTTTAGCATATTAAATAATGTTAACATCATTAAAACATACATTTAAAAAATATACCAAATTTCAACCACGACTAGGCCTCGAACCGAAGATCTTCTGCTTTTTCTCTGCAAGTGCTAATTACATTGGCCACTGGGCCACCGGAAGTGATAGAGAAAATGTTGCCTTCATATTTTAATCAGTGACAGAGCATGACCTGGCCAGGAATACGTTTGGGGCAAAATACTAAATGAAGGCAAAAAGCAGAGCGTGTGTTCTGCATTTAGAACAAGCAGCACCCTTAGGACTAACACGACGACAGCTTTATACCGACAGCGCTTCACATCAATTTCATTCAGGTGAAAGGAATATTAGTTACATCAGTATGATTTAATGTTAACGACAGCACGTTTCCGATCGGATAATGTTTAAAGTAGAAGTGGTCTTCTTCGCGTTACTTTGTTTGAGTGTAGCGGGCTGTGCATGACCAAAGATTGTATATTGAGAGAGGATGAGCTACCGCATGGTGATGTGCAGCACACATGATGTCCTACACAAAGTACATTTACAGTCATACCTGTCATATCATCATCTTTTTGTCACCTAAAATGTCGAGGACATGACCTTAATGTCCTCAATGGTAGTTTTGGTCATGATGCAAAACCAACCTTTCTTCCCTATTGGTACCTGTGCATGTGTATTTGGGATCTGCATAAGTCTCAAAAATCTGAATTCAAACCATGGAGGCGTGGCACGGATATTTATAAAACAATCTTCCTTCCTTTATACTTCCTCCAAATGAGCCGTTTGGAATTTCCTCAATTTGTGAGGGTTTTCCCATTGGAGTCGTAAGTCGATATCTACATGGAGATGTCCACTGACGATAAATGCGCTAGTCCGACGTAGCCAATAAGTTCCTTCTTCTTCTCGATCTTGTTGTGGAGCAGACTGGCTCGTACATGCTCATGCATCCTGCGCTTTTGGTATTTTTAATACAAAGGAGCGTATAGTTCTAACTTATATCTGTCAGTAGACTTGATATGAAAGCGCTAAAAACTACTACATGGCTTCCGGGGAGAAGACGCAGTCGAAGTGGAAGCACGTAAATAATACCACGCACAAAACGACACATCCTGAAGAAACGGTCAAAAAGGAGCTTAAAGATGGTCTGTAAAACATAATCTATGCGAGATATAGATCAAGGAATCACTGATAACATTGTTAACGTATCATTTACACAATTTTAACCTGATGTTATTATTTTAGGTTTTATTGTCTCGTCCTTTGCCATAAATAGGAGGGATTGAGCTGGCCACTAAAATTTGCTTCTGGGAAAATCTTTCTCTAACTGGCACTGGTTGATGAAGCATGACTCTTTGTTGGCACATACAAAGAGATACTTCTTCCCAGTTGAAGGCACATTGCCACGCAACAGAAAAGTTAGCTAGGCACTTCTTGCTTCTTCAGATGAGGCTGGCAGTTTGCTCTGTTATTGGTCGTATAAACCGACCTATGTTGGTTTATACAACCAATAGCAGAGCATTTTCGTTCAACGGGTTGTCTTTTGGGCATTATGTCGGGAGGACTACAAATCAGCATACATAAATTAAAATGGCAGACTCGCGCAAAGCACTTTGGGTAAATATCTACCATATATGATTAATCCGCTAACGTCAAATCAGGAAAAACTTCACACGTGGGACAAATTCCACACGGATTGTTTGGAGGATGTATGAAGTCAGGCAAACCTTTTTTTTTAAATATCTATGCAATGTTACCACGATTTGATTTAAAATTTTCGGGACATATGCTGATCCCAAATACCCAACAGCAGGTACTGTCGGTAGGAAAAGTTTGTTTCGCCAAATAGGCCTCGCAATTAATAATTTTCATGATCCTCTGTTGTTAATGCTCTTGTATATTTTATAATATTATTTAAAACTCTAATTTCACCATACTTCTGGGATCTAAATGCACGCATAACTGTTTGCAAACAGTAAAAGGGTCTGCAATGCCTTACCTTTTTCTTCTTACTTACTTGGTTTGTGTCTTAAAGGCCTACTGAAATTAGATTTTCTTATTCAAACGGGGATAGCAGATCCATTCTGTGTCATACTTGATCATTTCGCGATATTGCCATATTTTTGCTAAAAGGATTTAGTAGAGAACATCCACGATAAAGTTCGCAACTTTTGGTTGCTAATAAAAAAGCCTTGCCTTTACCGGAGGTAGCAGATGATGTGCGCTTGCCGTCACGGGTTGTGGAGCTCCTCACATCCTCACATTGTTTACAATCATGGCCACCAGCAGCGAGAGCGATTCGGACCGAGAAAACGACGATTTCCCCATTAATTTGAGCGAGGATGAAAGATTCATGGATGAGGATAGTGAGAGTGAAGGACTAGAGAAAAAAAAAAGACAGGGCAGTGGGAGCGCTTCAGATGTTATTAGACATATTTACTTGGATAATTCTGGAAAATCCTTTATCTGCTTATTGTGTTACTAGTGTTTTAGTGAGATTATATAGTTGTACCTGAAAGTCGGAGCGGTGTGGCCACAGGTGTGGTGACCGCCAGTGTCTCTGAGGGACGCCACGTTTCTGGATGAGGCGAAGCGAAGACAGCCGGTCTGGCCGGGCTGAGCTTTTTTTTCTCCTCCTCGACGGTGGAAGCATCCCATGTTCGGGGGCGGCTGGTCGGAGGAGGCAAGAGAGTCCCAACTGCCTCTTTGCAAGGTGCACGAGGAACGACGCAAGCTCCGCTCATGTCTACGGTAAGAGCCGACTTATTGCCACAATTTTCTCACAGAAACCTGCCGGTTGACATGTGGTAGAGAACCATGTTCGCTTGACCGCTCTGTTCCATAGTAAAGCTTCACCTTCGGGAATGTAAACAAAGAAACACCGGCTGTGTTTGTGTTGCTACAGCCGGCCGCAATACACCACTTTTCACCAACAGCTTTCTTCTTTGTAGTCTCCATTATTAATTGAACAAACTGCAAAAGATTGAGCAACACAGATGTCCGGAATACTGTGTAATTATGTGATTCAAGCAGACGGCTTATAGCCGTGATCGGTGCTGGAAGAAAATGTCCGGTACAATCCGTGACGTCATCATACGCGTCATCATTCCGCGACGTTTTCAACAGGGTACTTCGTGGGAAATTTCCATCCATCCATCCATCCATCCATTTTCTACTGCTTATTCCCTTTTGGGGTCGCGGGGGCGCTGGCGCCTATCTCAGCTACAATCGGGTGGGAGGCGGGGTACACCCTGGACAATTCTCCACCTCATCACAGGGCCAACACAGATAGACAGACAACATTCACACTCACATTCACACACTAGGGCCAATTTAGTGTTGCCAATCAACCTATCCCCAGGTGCATGTCTTTGGAAGTGGGAGGAAGCCGGAGTACCCGGAGGGAACCCACGCATTCACGGGGAGAACATGCAAACTCCACACAGAAAGATCCCGAGCCTGGATTTGAACCCAGGACGGCAGGACCTTCGTATTGTTAGGCAGACGCACTAACCCCTCTTCCACCGTGAAGCACGAAGGATACTTCGCGGGAAATTAAAAATTGCAATTTAGTAAACTAAACCGGCCGCATTGGCATGTGTTGCAATGTTAATATTTCATCATTGATATATAAACTATCAGACTGCGTGGTGGGTAGTAGTGGGTTTCAGTAGGCCTTTAAAAGATGAATGAAACCAGGATACTGCATCTACTTGTCCAGACATTTTGGTGGATATTTGAGTTAAAAATATTTTTCGATCTTAAAAATGAATACTGTCAGTCAGTTACAAACCTGAGAGTAGCAGCGACCTCTTTTGAATGCCAGAGATACAATAACAGGCATGGAACAACAATTTATGGTTCAACTTCTGCCATTGCCTCTCATTCTCCTTTGCACTTACATTGTCATCGCTTTTTCATGTTTTTCTTGCTACTTTTTATTCATTGTTTTACTTAAAACGCCCATTCATAAGAAAAAGTTACAAGGTACTTCCTTTTCATTGGACTGTCACAATGCCATACCTTTACCAAAACTCCTTATATGGTGGGAAGTTGCAGAGGTGGGACCAAGTCATTGTTTTGCAAGTCACAAGTAAGTCTCAAGTCTTTGCCCTCAAGTCTCGAGTCAAGTCCCGAGTCAAGACAGGCAAGTCCCGAGTCAAGTCCAAAGTCAATACTGGAAAGTCTCAAGTCAAGTCCCAAGTCCTGCATTTTGAGTTTCGAGTCATTTCAAGTCTTTTTAACCACAGACTAATATATGTACACAGATTGTGTACGCTTTTAAAACGCGGTATGTATTAATTATAAAAAAAAAACAGTGCTGACATTGCACTTCATAATAGTACTATTAACCAGTTATTCTAAACATTTAACTCATTCCTTTACAGTATAAACACATTTGAAAAAACAAGTGCAACTGTACTTATTTGCACACAAGTGTTAACATTGTATTTCCATGGAATATTTCATTGTAACTAGTTCCACAGCAGTTTCTATCCTGTTCTTACCTTATCTCATTGATCTCATCTCACACTGTATATGTGTTTTTGTGTGTGTACACATAAAAAGCATAACAAATACATGAACATAACAATGAACAGTGCTGCACTTTTTAGATGTCAGGGCTCTATGGAATATGTACACATATTCTTAATATAGTATATATTTTAACTGACCTTTATTTGACTATGTTTGTCTTTCTGTAGGTGGCTAAAATATGCGATGCTGCTGACCGCCGTATAACGTTACGTTACAGTGTGTGATACATTCACTAACGTAACACTATGTGTAGGTATCTCATGAAACCCTGCTTAAAAAAAAATCACTTGACAAAAAGTATGAATAAGGTAGCAAACTGCAGTGGAGGCAACAGATTTCCGTGTTTGCAATGACGTTATAACCATAGACATCTTATAAGTAGACGCCGCATTGGCTGCTGTGACGCGAGCAATTTGGCCGCCATCTTGAAGTAGTGACGAGGTGCCGGCGAGCAGCCTAAACTGACAGTTGACAGGTAGAAAACAAAGATGCTGGGCTGATATTCAGCGTTCTCCTGCTCAAATTAGCGGACTGTTGAAAATAGGAAATGGGGGATTACTTTTCACAAGTAAGATTTAACATTAACGTACTATTGGTTGTATTTTGTGAAAAGAATATTACTACAGAGTTAAGCAGGAGCAAAGAACTACAATATTTGTATGTGAAAATCACAAAGAAATCTTCTGGGGGAGGATGACCCCCCTACAGGTATTTGGTTTACAAACTTTCAGGCCCACCTAAAACAAAATTCACCAGCCGCCGCTGATTATGATGCATTCTCATTTTATTGTAACCACAGATAAGTCTTCAAGTAACAATATTCAAATACTAACTTTGTTGGGTAAGACAGAATTTGGTTTTATTCTGAATCCAGTGAAACAGATTGGTGGTTTTAGCTGAAATGAAGACTTTCAGGTGTTTATATATGTTTAAGTATTTGGCAGACACTTTTATCCAAAGCAACATACATGAAAAATACATACAAAACAATCACTGTAAACATGATCATTTAGGGGAAGAATGTAATAGAAAATATCAATACAACGTGTCAAGACAGAATAAACTCTTTACTGTTGCAGCAACACAGATAAAGTCTATAACAGCGGTTCTCAATATTTTTTCATTGATGTACCCCCCCTGTGAACATTTTTTTAATTCAAGTACCCCCTAATCAGAGCAAAGCATTTTTGGTTGAAAAAATAGATAAAGAAGTAAAATACACCACTATGTCATCAGTTTCTGATTTATTAAATTGTATAACAGTGCAAAATATTGCTAATTTGTAGTGGTCTTTCTTGAACTATTTGAAAAAAAAGATGTAAAAATAACTAAACACTTGTTGAAAAATAAACAAGTGATTCAATTATAAATAAAGATTTGTACACATAGAAGTAATCATCAACTTAAAGTGCCCTCTTTGGGGATTGTAATAGAGATCCATCTGGATTCATCAACTTCATTCTAAACATTTCTTCACAAAAAAGAAATCTTTAACATCAATATTTATGGAACATGTCCACAAAAAATCTATCTGTCAACACTGAATATTGCATTGTTGCTTTTCTTTTCACAGTTTATAAATTTACATTCATATTTTGTTGAATTATTATTCAATAAATATATTTATAAAGGATTTTGAATTTTTGCTATTTTAAGAATATTTAAAAAATATATCATGTATCCCTTGGCATACCTTCAAGTACCCCCATTTGAGAACCACTGGTCTATAGGTCCGTAAGATATATAGATATCTAATGTATTCATACATTGTTTATGTAGGATATACGCATGTATATTTAACCTAATCATATTGTTTCTTTAACTTGAAAATAGCTGACTGTTTTTTTCCTCCTTCTCTGGGATTATTATTCCCAGTTTTGATCTCAGTCTGGTCACTTATAGCCTATACGAATATTCTATTACTGTTAAGCAAATTATGAACACGCCAAGACATGTGTCCTTTATCATAGTTACACGTATGACAAAAATGCGCGTGAATATCAGTGGTATTCCGTGAGTTAATATGAAATAAATGCGCTGACAGTTCATTGCTCCTGCCAAAGGAATTGCCCTGAGTGGAGCGGATCACCACACCAAGATGGCGGCCCCGCGTCATGTCTGCGGCAGTAGGCAGTAGCGCTCGATGCTGCGTCTACTTATAAGATGTATATTGTCATAACGTTAGCAGTGAGTTTACAGCCTCACTGATTTAACTACACAGCAAATAAAAGTTTCATTACTCAGCCAATAAACGTTGGCTTACATTCAAAATGTACCCTTCTTTGTGCAACTTCAAATGTCGAACGACGTTGGAAGTTGTTGCGTCTCCGTCTGTAATCTTCCAAACCGCATGATTTGCATACGGCAATTCCTGTTTTGTTGACCAAGTCGTAGTTTTAATACCCGAGCGAAACACTTTATGGCATAATTTTCCTCACTTATTCTTCTGTTGTTTGAGAGCTATTCTTTGTTGGTTTTCCCGCAATTTGATTGGCTGAATGCCGTGTCACGAAAAGAACGCGGATGTAATTTGATTGGCTGTGGTTCTGACAGGCAGCGCACAGGCTGTCATCGCACACACTCTGACACACTTGCGTACACAATGGAAGATACGGAGCGCTCCTGAAAAACTTTTAATCGTTGGGTTTTGGGGAAAGTAGCAAGTCATGTCAAGTCAAAAGGCTCAAGTCCAAGTCAAGTCACAAGTCATTGATGTTAGAGCCTAAGTCGAGTTGCAAGTCTTTTTACATTTTGTCAAGTCGAGTCTAAAGTCATCAAATTCATGACTCGAGTCTGACTCGAGTCCAAGTCATGTGACTCGAGTCCACACCTCTGGGAAGTTGGCTTGCATGCACACGCAGGCACACGAGAGACCGTCCATGCACCTATTGATATTTTTGTTAACAGCAAACACTCCTAAGTGTCAAGACAAGCCAATCATTTCCACCATTGCTGTTGCATGGTGTTACACATCATCACTGTGCTGTGTGCGCTGGAGGTTGCTCTCTGCCTCGAAAACAAGTTAATCTCTGTTTCCAGCACTGGCCTGTCTCCAGCTGGCCAACGTTTACACATCCAGGCATAAACACTTAAGATTATGGATGAGTCTGATTTATTGCTCCAGCTTCAGACGGCTGTTTTGGCACAGTATTTTGCGGAAAACTCTCATGACGATCATCGCTTACTCTATATGAGTCATTGTTATTAATATTAGTGTCTTCTTCTTGCCGCATAATCAAAATGCTTAAGTGTTACTGATGCCTATTTTTGATGTTCTTTAATAGCGACATCTAATGAAAAAAAATCAAACCCTAAAAGTTAACAATTTTCCCTATTCATACATATTGTATAGACCAGGGGTGTCCAAAGTGCAGCCCGGAGGCCATTTGCGGCCCGCGGGTTATTTTTTAACGGCGCCACGGCATATTTTAAGAATACAATTGAAAAAAATTAAAAACATAAAAAGTGGTATAAAAGAGCAAACAGGTGAAATGTAACAAGAAATTGTTGCAATGCTTACTCTTATAACACAAAGCTGCCATGCAGGCTGTTTCTTTCTTTAAAAAATAATAATGAATCAAAATCAATGTCATTTTGAATTATTGACCTATTCAAGGCACCGATTGCGTCACATTAAATATTCCACTTTGAAATTTTTTGGGGGAAAATGTTGCATATTTAGTGTTTTGCCATATAAAAAACTGAGCTGTTTTTTTTTAAAGAAAGGCCTAAAACATAAAAACACAAAACGTAACAACAATAAAACTTCAAATTGACAGATATATCTGAAGTTGATCTCGAGATTATTGTGCGAGAAGTAAACAGTAAAAAAATATATATATAATTTATTTTTTAACACTTTAAAGGCCTACTGAAACCCACTACTACCGACCACGCAGTCTGATAGTTTATATATCAATGATGAAATATTAACATTGCAACACATGCCAATACGGCCTTTTTTAGTTTACTAAATTGGAATTTTAAATTTCCCGCGAAGTGTCGTGTTAAAAACGTCCCGGTATAATGACGCGTATGATGACGCGTGCGTTTGACGCTTTGGGTTGTAGCGGACATTATTTTCCAGCCCGATCCAAGCTATAAGTAGTCTGCTTTAATCGCATAATTACACAGTATTTTGGAAATCTGTGTTGATGAATCTTTTGCAATTTGTTCAATTAATAATGGAAAAGTCCAAGTAGAAAGATGGAGGTGGGAAGCTTTAGCCTTTACCCACACAAACACACAGTGTTTCCTTGTTTAAAATTCCCGTAGGTGAAGCTTTACTATGGATCAGAGGGGTCAAGCCAACATGGATCCGGACCACATGTCAACCGGCAGTTTTTCGGTGAGAAAATTGTGGTAATAATTCGGCTCTTACCGGAGACATCAGCGGAGCTTCCGTCCTGCTGCAGCTGCCGTGACTCACCTCAGAGACTCTGGCGTCAACACACTCGTGGCCACACCCCTCTGACTTTCAGGTACTATTTAATCTCACTAAAACACTAGCAACACAATAAGCAGATAAGGGATTTTCCAGAATTATCCTAGTAAATTTGTCTAATAACATCTGAATCGCTGCCACTGCAATCGCTTTTTTTTAATTTTTAAAGTTTTTTTTTCTGTTTTTTTTTCTAGTCCTTTACTCTAAATTTCCTCATCCACAAATCTTTCATCCTCGCTCAAATTAATGGGGAAATTGTCGTTTTCTCGGTCCGAATAGCTCTAGCAGCTGCTGGCTATGTTTGTAAACAATGTGAGGATGTGAGGAGCCCTACAACCAATGATGTCACGCACACATTGTCTGCTATTTCCGGTAAAGGCAAGGCTTTTTTATTAGCGACCAAAAGTTGCGAACTTTCTCGTTGATGTTCTCTACTAAATCCTTTCAGCAAAAATATGGCAATATCGCGATTTGATCAAGTAAGACACACAGAATGGACCTGCTATCCCCGTTTGAATAAGAACATCTCATTTCAGTAGGCCCTTAATCAGCAGGACACTTTTGGATCCCCAATTATTTTAGTGTGATTTGTTTTTAAGTGTCATTGATCAAAAAATAATAATGAATCAAAATCCAAAATTAAGTCTCCAGTTATTATATAATCTCAAATATTCCACCTAAAAAAGTTATTGGGTGAAAATATTGTATATTTTGTGTTTTTTCCATTTTTTTTTCTAATAAAAAAACTTGAATAATAATGAAAATAGTAATACTGAAAAATGACACATTTTTTATATTTTTTTTGACCAAACCCTTTGGGGTCCCCGGGATCATAAATGAGTGGAGGCCTAAATGTTTATTTTTTATCTATATATTGCATTGGTTTTTAAAATAAAAAATATGAAAATGGCCCCTGCTTGCTTTGATTTTTCAGTGTGCGGTCCTCTGTGGAAAAAGTTTGGACACCCCTGATAGACAAAAGTATCGGGGTACATGGTTTTGTGTTTTGGAGTTCATCTCAGAGGTGCTTAATAGGCTTCTCCCACGCCAAACTCATCCAAGCATGCTATAAAAGACCTTAAATTGTGCTCTGGGGAGCAAAAAAGGGCACTCCCCAAACTTTTTTCACAAAGTTTTAAGCATACAAATGGTCCAAAATGTCCATTAATTGTTTTATTGATTAAAGGTCTGTGTGTTTTTACTTTTATGCATTTTTATGCGCACACGTAGGCCCACTTGCATAACTCTCACTGTTTTACATGCACGCACAAACACACATACACACTCACGCACACACACGCACACATACACATTTTTGTTGTTTCTCACAGTTTTGCTGTTGTTTGATTTACTTGCTGACCTCTGATCTTGTCTGGGCGCAGCTGGACTCTTGGCCTTGCTGCTGTTCCAATGGATCCATCCCAAACATGTCGACGCTTGTATTGTATGTATGAATGAGTGTGTGTGTGTGTGTGTGTGTGTGTGTGAATGTGTGTGTGTGATAACCTAAGCCAGCTGTAGATTTCCTGTTAAACTTCCAAATCTACAGAGGGTCAAATAGGAAAACATTTAATAAATACTAATTACTTAAATTTGTAAATGATTATAATTAGACATAAATATGTTATTAAGCATGTCACTGGTTTATTTAATCTAAAACTACATTGAATTATTTAATAATTTTATGACTTATTACAATATTTAATTATTTAATAGTTCTTTGATTTACTTCATGATTTAGTTATTTCACAATCTAATTGAATTTTTCATGATTTAACGGCTTATTGAATTATTTCATTAACCTCATGAAAATGTCAGCACAGCTGTAGAAGTTAGAGGGTGGATCCTAACATTTGATTGGTTGCGGAGCTACGACCAGAGAAGCGAAGAAATACTTGTCATTGTCTCGGTCTGAACGTGCAGAAATAACTCCAACAAATCAATAAATTCCTTTACTTTAACTGCTCTGGGTCAGCAGGTCTTGCTTCAACATACCTGTAGGTCTAAAATATCCACCAGTAACTCTCGAAAAAGCATGATTGCATCCTTGTTAGTTGCCATGTTTTGAAAGACGTACAAAGTTCCAGCCCCAACCTTTGACTTTGTTGGTTCATGACACAGGTTCATGAAATAATTTAATTAAATCGTGACATAATGAATTAATCTAAAATGATTAATTAAAATATTAATTAATCCATTCATTTTCTACTGTCTGTCCCTCTTTGGGGTCGGAGCATATCCCAGCTGCATTCGGGCGGAAGGCGGCGTACACTCTGGACAAAGCGCCACCTCATTGCAAGGCCAACAAAGATAGACAGACAACATTCACACTCACGTTCACACACTAGAGCCAATCAACCGACAGTATCCACATGCATGTCTTTGGAGGTGGGGGGAAGCCAGAGTACCCATAAAAAGACCACGAGCCAGGGAATCGAACCCGGGACCTTATTGTGAAGCACACGCACTAATGCCTTTTCCACCATGCTGCCCGAATTAAATTATGAATTAATTAATTAATTAGGTAATTAAATATATGATTAAATGATTAAATAGCCAATCAATAATTGCAATAATATATTAAATGAATGTATTTTTACATTAAGTAAATTGACACATCACAACAAATGTATTTATTCCAATTATAATTAATTAAGGACACTTAAGTAATGATTTAAAGATTTATTTATTGATTGATTTTTGTTCTATTTGAACCCCAATGCAATTTTTTTGTCTTTTAGAATTACATTAAGGGCTAACATCTGATGGGAAAATTGTATTGCAAATTGAACACTTATAGAAATGTTGTGCCTCAGAACATGGTATTGAAAGTCATTACAGTCACATGCATAATACAATTATAGCTTTATTTTTAAAAGTACATATATCCAGGACACTCTGCAGTGTTTATGTATCCTACAGTGTAAGTTGAAGGCCCCTGACCTCATAGAGTTGGGAATTTGACCAAACTTTTCGGTGAAAATATAACAATTCAAAGTCGCATGAATTTAAAGTTGCACACGACATAACACCATGAGAAATTGGCAAGATGTTATGGGTCACAGTGGTTGACTTTTTTGGGACATTTAACAATTAAAACAGTGATAGTGTGGCAATATGGACATGCTACACAATGATTAAAAAGACTACAATTAATGGGAACGTGACCAGACAACATTATGAGGTCATGGTAAATCAGCAGACATTGTGTGACAGAACAGGTGTCGAATAGAGTTTAATGATGACCACAACTGGTAATGGACCTTGTAAAATAAGTAAGATGATCCATATACAGGCCTCGGTCACAAAAATAAGACAGGATCCCTCACACCCTGAGCACTGCTTCTTCACCACTCTTCACTCAGGTTGACTGAGAACACACATACAAACAAACTTAAACTCAGGTAAATCCGCAGAGCTGTGTACAGACTGCAGAGAGAATAACCCCCACTCCCCCACCACAACAGTGCAACGATGGACTCTTTAGAATAACTTTTTTTTTCCTTTTGTTTAAATGTTGTCTATTTATCATATATTTTTTACTCATACATGCAAATATTTAGCCACGTGCCTTCACGGCTGCAGGCAATCAACAATCAGGGCACTAGGTTCTGATGAGGGCAGAAGACATAAAGACCAGCAGACCCGAAGATCCAGTGCCAGAACAAAGTTCCCTCGAAGCAGTAAGTGTCCCGTCTCTGGCTTCCCTCCTCGTACCTGCTCTTTGTGCTTTTCCCTCTGCCCGTGTCTTATGTCCTTTGTGTTCCCCGCAGTGTTCCCTCCGTTTCCACTGATCGAGCTGTGCGCCTCGCTTCTGTGGACTTCCCACCGGACTTTGGACTGCTTCCCTCGATCCTTGACCCCCGCTCGGACACGGACCTCGACGCCTCTCTCCATTCCCCGACCTCTTACTTGCCCACTGACTTCCTTCTTGCCTAGACCCTTTGGACTTCCGAACGATTCATCCTAAACGCACGTACAACATCCTCTGGTAACATTAACATTTAGTTCTTCACATCGTCTCGTAACACACACTCTTAGTAGCACACCCCAGTACATCATCGTTTCCAACAAACCTATTGAACTGGCTCCTGCCGTGTCGACTCCTTCCCCCACCGTACGTAACAGTTAAAGTTTTGTTGTATAACCTGCAATGATAAATAGATCTAAAATAAATGTCTATACTGTTTGTAGCTTGAACTGTGTGTGATCTATTTATGTAACTATTATTGTTAGGAATTTGTGATATCAAACATTATTAACAATCTATCAGAGGTTTACTTCTATTTTACCTAAGGTTTTTGCCATCAATGTTTCTGAGTGGGTTTTGTTTGTTTTTGCATCCTCATTTTAACAAAAAAATCTTTATTTTACTGTTGTATGACAGTTGTGAATGGTGCATGTTATTCCCTTTAACTAAAAACATTTTTAGTTAAAAAAACAAAAATTATTTCAAGTTGTATAGTGTCCTACAATGGATTTGATAAAATACAAAGTCAAAGATTTGCTCTTTCTAATGACTAACTGCAAAATGACCATCAAGCATCCTCTTTGTAGTGCTCTGACTTTGAAGTAGTTAGTAGTAGTAGAACTGACTGCAGAAAACTTGAGTCAAAGATCCTCTTTATAACCCACTGGAAGCCCCCAAATAGAGCAGTTGGAAAGTGTGCTCTTTGACCTGCAAACTCAGTAGTGTCGCGTTCAATCTACTCAAGCTAACGCGTATCCTCTTTTTTTCCCATGGTGATGCACTCTAAACAGCTCAATACCTTATTTCTCACTTCCTTTTAAACCTGTGATCAGGAAGGGGATTGAATTTGTTTTTTTATTTCCAGTGACATATAACAGAGACCGAGCGGTGGTCTCTAAAATCTCTACAGTTAGCACGTACATATGAATAAATGATAATCAGCTTTCTGTTGATGGGCTAATGTCCTTACAGTGGTTGAGGTGAGCAGAGGGAGGTGCGGATATATTTTTTGTCCACTCTCTGTCTTTTTAGTAGAGGATCTGAGCGATGTTCTCATTAACATACATAACAGTATCTCATGTCTATGTGCTAGAATTCAAGCAAACGATGGCAAATATTTAACTCATAAAGTCATGTGAAAAGAGTAGAAACTTGACTGTGTTTTACCAGTTGTTGGCCAAACACTTACTTGCATCCCCATGAGGAGGCCAATTAAGGCTCTGCAGGTAGTAGCATCAGCACGTGTTTTACCATCCTAGCCCGTCATTGCCAACACGCCTACCGCTAATAAGGTTTGGCAAACGTCATGATGACGGCATAGTGTCGTCTCACTAAGGGAAATCCTTCACGCTCAGCTGTCACAAGCTGGCAAGATGACGGGGTCACTTTGGAGCGTTGACCTGAGAGCAATGTTCACTGACAGCAACGCATTAATTACTTTATTGCCTAATGGACGGCTCTCAGACAGCAGTCTTTGTTTTTGTTTTTTTACTTTAATCATTAGGTCGATCAAGTCAAACACCGAGGAGACTATCTTTTTAAACCAAAAAAACACAAACAGTATTCACAATTAACACCTGTGAGTGTCAACACAGCACACTTATGATATGTATTACATATATTACATATACTTGGTTATAATATCAGACAATTATAAAAACCTGACAAATGGGCGTTTTGAACAAAATCTACCCAAAGACAAGCTGTACAAAAATAGAGTTTGATAAAAACTATAAAAACGAGTATTTTACACATATGTGATGTACCATATTGTAATTAGGGTTGTCCCGATAGCAATATTTTGGTACCGGTACCAAATTATATTTTGACACTTTTCAATACTTTTCTAAATAAAAGGGACCACAAAAAATGTCATTATTGGCTTTATTTTAACAGAAAATCTTATGGTACATTTAAAGGTTTCTTATTGCAATCAAAATAATTTTGTCTTCAAATAAAATAGTGTACATACGAGACAACTTGTCTTTTATTAGTGAGTAAGCAAACAAAGACTCCTAATTTGAGTGCTGACGTATGCAGTAACATATTGTGTCATTTCCCATTCTATTATTTTGTCAAAATTCTGAAGGACATGCGGTAAAGAAATAATTATTAATCTACTTGTTCATTTACTGTTAATACCTGGTTACTTTCTGTTTTAACATGTTCCATCTACACATGTGTTAAAATGTAATAAAGACGCATTATTCTGTTGTTTGGATCCTTTACATTAGTTGGATGACACCACAAATGTGGGTATCGATACGATAATTACTAGTTATTGGATCATACATTGGTCATAATTTAAAGGCCAAGTGAAATGAGATTTTCTTATTTAAACGGGGATAGCAGGTCCATTCTATGTGTCATACTTGATCATTTCGCGATATTGCCATATTTTTGCTGAAAGGATTTAGTAGAGAACATCCACGATAAAGTTAGCAACTTTCGGTGCTAAGACAAGAGCCCTGCCTCTACCGGAAGTCGCAGACGATGACGTCACATGTTTGATGGCTCCTGACATATTCACATTGTTTTTAATGGGAGCCTCCAACAAAAACAGCTATTCGGACCGAGAAAACGACAATTTCCCCATTAATTTGAGCGAGGAAGAAAGATTCGTGTTTGACCATATTGATATTGACTGACTAGAAAAAACTCCTCTCTGAGCTGCAACCTTATCGTGGTAGAGGAGTTTGCGTGTCCCAATGATCCTAGGAGCTATGTTGTCCGGGGGCCCCTGGTAGGGTTTCCCAAGGCAAACAGGTTCTAGGTGAGGGATCAGACAAAGAGTAGCTCGAAGACCTTTATGAAGAAGAAAAAGCATGGACCCAGATTTCCCTCGCCCGGACGCGGGTCACCGGGGCCCACCCTCTGGAGCCAGGCCCGGAGGTGGGGCACGATGGCGAGTGCCTGGTGGCCGGGCCTGTTCCCATGGGGCCCGGCCGGGCACGGACCGAAGAGACAACGTGGGTCACCCCTCCAATGGGCTCACCACCCATAGCAGGGGCCATAGAGGTCGGGTGCAATGTGAGCTGGGCGGCAGCCGAAGGCAGGGCACTTGGCGGTCCGATCCTCGGCTACAGAAGCTAGCTCTTGGGACGTGGAACGTCACGTCACTGGGGGGGAAAGAGCCTGAGTTAGTGCGCGAAGTCGAGAAATTCCGGCTGGATATAGTCGGACTCACTTCGACGCACAGCAAGGGCTCTGGAACCACTTCTCTCGTGAGGGACTGGACCCTCTTCCACTCTTGCGTTGCCGGCAGTGAGAGGCGACGGGCTGGGGTGGCAATTCTTGTTTCCCCCCGGCTCAAAGCCTGTACGTTGGAGTTCAACCCGGTGGACAAAAGGGTAGCCTCCCTCCGCCTTCGGGTGGGGGGACGGGTCCTGACTGTTGTTTGTGCTTATGCACCAAACAGCAGTTCAGAGTACCCACCCTTTTTGGGAACACTCGAGGGAGTACTGGAAAGTGCTCCCCCGGGTGATTCCCTTGTCCTACTGGGAGACTTCAACGCTCACGTTGGCAACGGCAGTGAAACCTGGAGAGGCGTGATTGGGAAAAATGGCCGCCCGGATCTGAACCCGAGTGGTGTTTTGTTATTGGACTTTTGTGCTCATCACAGTTTGTCCATAACAAACACCATGTTCAAACATAAGGGTGTCCATATGTGCACTTGGCACCAGGACACCCTAGGCCGCAGTTCCATGATCGACTTTGTAGTTGTGTCATCGGATTTGCGGCCTTATGTTTTGGACACTCGGGTTAAGAGAGGGGCGGAGCTTTCTACCGATCACCACCTGGTGGTGAGTCGGCTGCGATGGTGGGGGAGTATGCCGGACAGACCTGGGAGGCCCAAACGCATTGTGAGGGTCTGCTGGGAACGTCTGGCTGAGTCTCCTGTCAGACAAAGTTTCAATTCCCACCTCCGGAAGAACTTTGAACATGTCACGAGGGAGGTGCTGGACATTGAGTCCGAGTGGACCATGTTCCGCACCTCTATTGTCGAGGAGGCAGATCGGAGCTGTGGCCGCAAGGTAGTTGGTGCCTGTCGGGGCGGCAATCCTAAAACCCCTTGGTGGACACCAGCGGTGAGGGATGCCGTCAAGCTGAAGAAGGAGTCCTATCGGGTCCTTTTGGCTCATAGGACTCCGGAGGCAGTGGACAGGTACCGACAGGCCAAGCGGTGTCCAGCTTCAGCATTCACGGAGGCAAAAACTTGGACATGGGAGGAGTTCGGGGAAGCCATGGAAAACGACTTCCGGACGGCTTCGAAGCGATTCTGGACCACCGTCTGCCGCCTCAGGAAGGGGAAGCAGTGCACTATCAACACCGTGTATGGTGCGGATGGTGTTCTGCTGACCTCAAATGCGGATGTTGTGGATAGGTGGAAGGAATACTTCGAAGACCTCCTCAATCCCACCAACACGTCTTCCTATGAGGAAGCAGTGCCTGGGGTATCTGTGGTGGACTCTCCTATTTCTGGGGCTGAGGTCGCTGAGGTAGTTAAAAAGCTCCTCGGTGGCAAGACCCCAGGGGTGGATGAGATCCGCCCGGAGTTCCTTAAGGCTCTGGATGCTGTGGGGCTGTCTTGGTTGACAAGACTTTGCAGCATCGCGTGGACATCGGGGGCGGTACCTCTGGATTGGCAGACCGGGGTGGTGGTTCCTCTCTTTAAGAAGGGGGACCGGAGGGTGTGTTCCAACTATCGTGGGATCACACTCCTCAGCCTTCCCGGTAAGGTTTATTCAGGTCTACTGGAGAGGAGGCTACGCCAGATAGTCGAACCTCGGATTCAGGAGGAACAGTGGTTTTCATCCTGGTCGTGGAACTGTGGACCAGCCCTATACCCTCGGTGGAGTTCTTGAGGGTGCATGGGAGTTTGCCCAACCAGTCTACATGTGCTTTGTGGACTTGGAGAAGGCATTCGACCGTGTCCCTCGGGAAGTCCTGTTGTGAGTGCTCAGAGAGTATGGGGTATCGGACTGTCTTATTGTGGCGGTCCGTTCCCTGTACGATCAGTGCCAGAGCTTGGTCCGCATTGCCGGCAGTAAGTCGAACACATTTCCAGTGAGGGTTGGACTCCGCCAAGGCTGTCCTTTGTCACCGATTCTGTTCATAACTTTTATGGACAGAATTTCTAGGCGCAGTCAAGGCGTTGAGGGGTTCCGGTTTGGTAACCGCAGGATTAGGTCTCTGCTTTTTGCAGATGATGTGGTCCTGATGGCTTCATCTGACCGGGATCTTCAGCTCTCGCTGGATCGGTTCGCAGCCGAGTGTGAAGCGACCGGAATGAGAATCAGCACCTCCATGTCCGAGTGGATGGTTCTCGCCCGGAAAAGGGTGGAATGCCATCTCCGGGTTGGGGAGGAGACCCTTCCCCAAGTGGAGGAGTTCAAGTACCTAGGAGTCTTGTTCACGAGTGAGGGAAGAGTGGATCGTGAGATCGACAGGCGGATCGGTGCGGCGTCTTCAGTAATGCGGACGTTGTACCGATCCATTGTGGTAAAGAAGGAGCTGAGCCGCAAGGCAAAGCTCTCAATTTACCGGTCGATCTACGTTCCCATCCTCACCTATGGTCATGAGCTTTGGGTCATGACAGAAAGGATAAGATCACGGGTACAAGCGGCCGAAATGAGTTTCCTCCGCCGTGTGGCGGGGCTCTCCCTTAGAGATAGGGTGAGAAGCTCTGCCATCCGGGAAGAACTCAAAGTAAAGCCGCTGCTCCTTCACATCGAGAGGAGCCAGATGAGGTGGTTCGGGCATCTGGTCAGGATGCCACCCGAACGCTTCCCTAGGGAGGTGTTTAGGGCATGTCCCACCGGTAGGAGGCCACGGGGAAGACCCAGGACACGTTGGGAAGACTATGTCTCCCGGCTGGCCTGGGAAAGCCTCGGGATCCCTCGGGAAGAGCTAGACGAAGTGGCTGGGGAGAGGGAAGTCTGGGTTTCCCTGCTTAGGCTGTCGCCCCCGCGACCCGACCTCGGATAAGCGGAAGAAGATGGATGGATGGATGACTAGAAAAAAAAAAAAAAGTAAAAAAAAAAAAAAACGCGATTCCATTCAGATGTTTTTAGACACATTTACTAAGATAATTCTGGGAAATCCCTTATCTTTCTATTGTGTTGCTAGTGTTTTAGTGAGTTTAACAGTACCTGATAGTCGGAGGTGTGTGTCCACGGGTGTGTTGACGCCAGTGTCTCAGGGAAGTCGACGGCAGCTATGGACGGCAAAAGCTCAGCTGATCTCCGGTAAGATACGACTTTTTACCACAATTTTCTCACCGAAACCTGCTGGTTGACATTCGGTCGGGATCCATGTTCGCTTGACCGCTGTGATCCATAGTAAAGTTTCACCTCCGTGAATTTTAAACAAGGAATCACCGTGTGTCTGTGTGGCTAAATGCCAAAGCTTCCCAAATCCATCTTTCTACTTTGACTTCTCCAATATTATTGAACAAATTGCAAAGGATTCAGCAACACAGATGTCCAAAATACTGTGTAATTATGCGGTTAAAGCAGACGACTTTTTGCTGTGTGTGTGGGCAGCGCTCATATTTCCTAACAGCCCGTGACGTCAAGTGTACACGTCATCATTACGCGACGTTTTAAAGAAGAAACTCCCGGGAAATTTAAAATTGCAATTTAGTAAACTAAAAAGGCCGTATTGGCATGTTTTGCAATGTTAATATTTCATCATTGATATATAAACTATCAGACTGCGTGGTGGGTAGTAGTGGGTTTCAGTAGGCCTTTAAGTCCCCGTGTGTCCAGGGACATATTTCCTGAGTTTATACACATGATATAGATAAATAAAAAAATGAAAAAAAGATTTTGTGATGATAAAAAATATCAATTTCATCATAGTTCTATCAACTAGATACGCTCTTGTACTTGGTATCATTACAGTGGATGTCAAGTGTGTAACAATAGGAGCTATTGTTAAACCGTATATGTTCCCTAGGAACTATTGTTTGTGTTGCAACCAGTGTTGTGTTAGTTACTGAAAACCTGTAACTAGTTACATTTACTAGTTATTTTATTTTAAAAGTAACTTAGTTACTAACTCAGTTACTTACACCAAAAAGTAATGTTTTACTGTGAAAAGTAACTACTTAGTTACTTTTTTTCTTCTTTTTTTAAAGCTCACATTAATGCCCTTTTAGCCTTCATTTCAGTACTGTTATTGCACTGGAGAATAATGCAATCTGTTGATTAACTTGACATGCATTTGCATCATTGAACTCTGCTAAGCAATGTGGTCTACATACAACACACAAACACAAAGAAATGTTTCAAAGGGCCAATTTATTTCAACCCAGAACAAATTGACAAAACTATTTTAAATAGCTGCAACATTCATCCACCCATCCATTTTCTGCCGCTTATTCCCTTTGGGGTCGCGAGGGGCGCTGGTACCTATTTCAGCTACAATCGGGCGGAAGGCAGGGTACAACATAACATACACAAGTAACAAACAGCATAATAACATAATAACTGTAAACCTGTCTTCACCCAAGGAAGGCACACATGACATACACAAAGCCTAATCAGGCATTTTTTTCTCTCTAGGAATCGTGAAATAAGATCATGTCTTCAGTGAAGCCCAGAACACTCTACACTTTTCCCCAGTGTTAGTTTAGAGATAAGGAAACATTGGCCTGGCCCACTAGGATACCTCTTTATGTCTGTGAACTTTATGGTATATACATTTAGAGTGGTTTGTTAATCAAACACTCTGGAAGCCTAGAATGAAAGAGTATATAAGAGAATTGACAGAGTGTGTGTACCTTTAGTGCTGAATGATGATCAGAGGCAGAGTTTGGAGTATTTTCATAAGCTTGCTTTCCATGTTTATGTCCTCAGTCCAGGTATGTGAAAATATTCTTCGTGCCATTTGCTGTTTGACGCCGGTATCATACTAATTAGATGCCAGAAAGCGGGTTACTCCACTGTAGAAATAGCCTGCATGTCTTCTACCACATACGCTGCAATGGCTCTATCAATGTTGTCCTGGCTAGCAGTGCCTCTGTTAAAATCCTTAAGTGTTGGTGAAGTGGCATTTTAGTCTGTGTCTCTCTTTACTAGCTTTGTCAAAGCATGTTGCTTTTCAAGCTGTTTCAGCAGATTTTAATTGCTTTTTTGTGGAGTAGATAGGATCTTTGATCCAGGACACAACTTACATACAACTAAAATGTTCTTTTCTTTGTGCTCGACAAAAGAAAAGTAGCAAGAATATCTCCATGTTAAGAAACTCGACTGCGGCTCCGCAATGATGTCTTATTAGTAAAAACACACACACACCTCACCCCACACCCACACTCAGACACACACAGAGCGTGCCTCTTCTCTCCTTTGTGACACAAGAAGATTAAGAAGGACGACACTGCAACTTTCCAATTAAACACACTCAGATCTTCTGTTTCTAGCCGATACAACACAAAAAATAAAGCAGTAACGCATCATGTAGTAACAATAACTGAGTTACTGAATATAGAAAATAACGCGTGAGACTACTAGTTACCGCCAAAAATAACGGCGTTACAGTAACGCGTTAGTCCCAGTACTGGTTGTAACAGGGACTTTATTGAGTGATGCACCGGAAAAAAAGCAGGGCTCGTGCTGTACTGTTCTAAAGGTGTCTGCCGAAGTTGAACAATAAATTTCGGCCCAGATTTGTCCAAATAATGAATACTGTAGTCGGTGTGTGAAAGAGAACAGAATTCAACATGTTGGCAGTGGCAGTGGACTCAGCCTGTCCAGCCAGCGCGACGGCGTGACGCTGAAGCCGTAATTAGCAGACGAGCTAACACTGGGATAGCCTGCCAAGCGCAGCAACACGGAGGGATTAAAACCCTCGTAAACCTTTTGCCTGGACTCCAGCAACCTTCTGAAGACATGGAAGACGTGAAGGGACGAGTGTGGGCTGTACGTGGATTTATCGCTGTCAAGCGAGGAAGAGGACGAAAAGAAAAAGGTGAAGCTTTTCAGCTATCTCGTCGGCAAGAGTGGCCGGGAACTTTTGGATACATTCATGGGTGATTCAGCCAGAAATGCATGGAAACTAGATGACATCATTGACAAATTTGATGCCCGTTGTATCCCCGGTGTTGAGACTGTGGAAAGTTATCGTTTCTTTACAAGAAATCAAGAGGTCAGTGGAGTTATCGACAGCTACGTCGCAGCACTGAAACTGTTGGCCTAAACATGCAACTTTGGGACATTGAGAGGCTCTCTCATCCGAGATCGGATTTTCTGTGGACACAATTACGCAGGCATGCGAGAGAGACTACTCCACGAAAAAACATGACTCTGGACACATGCATGCAACTTTGCATGGCGGCATAGTTGTCGCGGGAGAATATTAAAGCCAAATCCCCGGACCAATAGTGGACAAAGAAAAAAGATAAACGCATAAAGCCCAGTACAAAGAAATAAGAGACATGTACACAGTGTAGCACAATATGAGAGTGATGAGTATGAAGACATTGCCTGTGTTACGGAAGCAGCTTTGGCAATGATGTTGTGAAATTCCAGATTTACTGTGGCGCTACTTGCAATGTCATCCCAATTAACATGCTTGATTCTGAGAAGAAACTTAAAGACACACAAACTGTGCTGGTAAAGTACAACAAATGCAAACTGAGGCCACTAAGAAAATGCAAGGTGAAATTAAGGAACCCGAGAAACCAAAGACTGTATCAGTTGGAGTTCAAGGTGGTGGACAAAGGCTGTGCTGTGCTACTGCTTGGTAAAAGGGCCAGTGAAGCCATGAAACTAATAAATGTGTACTATGAAAATATCATTGCAATTGACACCATAGTCACCTTAATGCATATTTGCCAACACTCCCGGATTTTCCAGGACTCCTGAAAATCAGCGCCTCCCGAAATCCTCCCGGGACAAATTTTCTCCCGAAATTCAATGCCCATTCACGTTATAACTGTAGAATGATCGAGGGCGAGTTCTTGGTTTCTTATATGGGGTTTATTGTTAGGCAGTTTCATTAACGCCCTCCCAGCGCGGTAACAACACACAACATCAGCAGTCACGTTTTCGTCTACCGTAAAGCAGTTTGTCTGCCGTAAACAGCAATGTTGTGACACTCTTAAACAGGACAATACTGCCATGTTCTGTACATGCATATGTGACAATAACATCTACGGCTTTTAGAGAGTGCAGTGCATAACTGTGCACACAACAAGGAGACGAAGCAGAAGAACGAGGAAGATACAGCCGTGGCGACGCCGACAACGAGTAAGATGAAGAAGTACGCTTGTAAGTTCCAAGCCACAGCTGCGGTTGGACCTGGATAGCCTCCGGAAAGAAGTAGTGGACTACCAAGTACTTGAATATCTTCCTCAGAAAGCAAAGATTGACCGGTTTTGGGCCATGCTAGGGAGAGATGGAAGATTCCAGACTCTAGTGCATTTGATGAAAGCACTTTTGTGCGTGCCACACAGCAATGCATCATCATAGAGGGTGTTCAGCATGGTTCGAAAAATAGTGACAGAGAATAGAACAAGGATGGACAATTCAACCCTTAACTCAACAATGAGTTGAGTGTTATGTGTGTGTATATGTGTAAATAAATGAAGACTGAAATTCAAGTATTTATTATATATATATATATATATATATATATATATATATATATATATATATATATATATATATATGAAATACTTGACTTGGTGAATTCTCGCTGTAAATATACTCCTGCCCTCCTGACCACGCCCCGCCTCCAAGCACGCCCCCCGCCCCACCCACGACCAGGTCACCACCCCCCACCTCCCGAAATCGGAGGTCTCAATGTTGGCAAGTATGCCTTAATGAAGCTTTCCAGTACACAATGGACAGTGGGGCAGAGTATGCTGATGTGTTCACTGGAGACAGGTGTCTGGAGGCAGATAAAAAATCGATATTGACGAAACTGTGAAACCCGTGTAGCTGCCAAAGAGACATGTTCCAATCGCCATGATGAAGCCGCTAAAAAATAAGATGAGCTTTGGGACCTACAACGCAGGAAAATCATCGCGACAAATGGAGTGCAGTACCGAATGGATCAGTGGATGGTTGTTGTACAAAAGCAGAATGAGAAGCTAAGATTATGTATTGATCCAAAACATTTGTACAAAGCTCTAAAACGAAGTCATTTCCCATGAACAACCATTGAAGACATACTTCTAGACCTGTCCAAAGCTAAAGTATTTACAGTGTGTGATGTCAAAAGTCCAGTTTCCTAACAACATTTGCTACTTCATTTGGACGTTACAAATGGCTGAGAATGCCAACGGGGGAAAGTCCGGCCCATGAGATCTTTCAACAAAAAAGCTCACACAAGCGTTAGAGGATTTGCCTGGTTTGTACAAATGTTTGTATATTATTGCCGATGACGTTTTGATCACACCACGAGGGGAGACGCGAGACCCAGCTGAGCATGATGATGAAGAAAAGTTGAGTCTTTTTCTGAGCCGATGCAGACAAAAGGGATTAAACTGAACTTAGAAAAGTTCAAACTGAGTCAAGATGAGGTTGCATACATTGGACACCTCCTGACGGTGGATGGACTGAAAAAAAGATCCTGAAAAGGTGCGTGCTATCACACAGATGCTAAAACCAGCAGATGTGAAAGCAGTCCAGATGTTACTGGGTATGGTAAATTATTTTGCCAAGTTTTTCCCAGAACGATAAACCTGTCACATTTACAAGCAGAGCACTCACACAGACAGAACAGGGCTATGCCCAAATAGAAAAAGAGTTTCTAGCGATGGTATTCAGCATGGAAAAGTTCCACCAGTACACATACGGCCTCAAAGTGACCGTTCAAAGTGGCTGGAGAGAGGGAAGTCTGGGCGTCCCTGCTTAGGCTGCTGCCCCCGCGACCCGACCTCGGATAAGCGGAAGATGATGGATGGATGGATGGATGGAATTTATTTTTTTTACTTTGCTTCTTATAACATTCAGAAAGACAATTTTAGAGAAAAAAATACAAACTTAAAAATGATTTTAGGATTTTTAAACACATATACCTTTTTACCTTTTAAATTCCTTCTTCTTCTTTCCTGACAATTTATATTTATTGTATAGAATAACAAATACATTTTAATTTAATTCTTCATTTTAGCTTCTATCTTTTCGACGAAGAATATTTGTGAAATATTTCTTCAAACTTATTATGATTAGAATTAAAAAAAAATATTATGGCAAATCTAGAAAATATTTAGAATCAAATTTCAATCTTATTTCAAAGTCTTTTGATTTTCTTTTAAAATTTTTGTTCTGGAAAATCTGGAAGAAATAATTTGTCTTTGTTGGAAATATAGCTTGGTCCAATTTGTTATATATTATAACAAATTGCAGATTGGATTTTAACCTTTTTAAAATATGTCATCAAAATTGTAAAATTAATCTTAGTCAGGAAAAATTACTAATGATGTTCCATAAATTATTTTTTTATTTTTTTCAAAAATATTTCAATTAGCTAGTTTTTCTATTCATTATTTTTCGGTTGAAATTTGAATTTTAAAGAGTCGAAATTGAAGATAAACTATGTTTCAAAATTTTATTTTCATTTTTTTCGTGTTTTCTCCTCTTTTAAACGGTTCAATAAGTGTTTTTTTCATCATTTATTCTCTACAAAAAACCTTCCGTAAAAGAAAAAAAAAATGTACGACGGAATGACAGACAGAAATACCCATTTTTTTTATACATATAGATTTATTTATTAAAGGTAAATTGAGCAAATTGGTTATTTCTGGCAATCTATTTAAGTGTGTCTCAAACTGGTAGCCCTTCGCATTAATCAGTACCCAAGAAGTAGCTCTTGGTTTCAAAAATGTTGGTGACCCCTGATATAGATGTACTATTCTCGGTGTCGCAAAGGTGCAGTGACAGTGCAAATGCTGCACACCATAATGATGTGCAAAGTTAAGTTTAGTTTACTAGAAATCATCTACTCAAATTATACGTTTGCATATGTCAAATACTGTGCACTGTATTTCTAATCATTCCATTTTCACCCTTTCAAGTGTGCGAAAATATTTTATTGGGTTTTGACCTACTTCACCTTATTCTGCATCGTATAAGAAATGAAACTGGCAAACTGTTATTTATTGGTATAAGCATTTTATACGCTTCTCTTCTCGTTCTAATTCTATGTTGATACTTCCTCTTTGGTAATCGGCGTGTTTGAGAGCAAAGACTTTAACCTAAATATTGCAGCAACGACCACAACAAGAAAAGAAAATCACTTGGTCGCTCAGTGTGGGAAGCCAGCACATGTAAACAATACATTCATTACCAGCTTGAAAACAGAACAGACTTCTACAAAATCACAAAAATATAGTTTTCCCTTTTCTTTTCAAAATGTTTCCAGGCACTTGAAGACATAAAAAGCACATTGTTTTGTTGTTTCTCATGTAGACCTTTGTGGATATAGGAACAGCTGTCACTTCCTCATTTTTGCATTTTTAAAAGAAGTCACTTAGTGACG
Source organism: Nerophis ophidion (assembly GCF_033978795.1). Lineage (NCBI taxonomy): Eukaryota > Metazoa > Chordata > Actinopteri > Syngnathiformes > Syngnathidae > Nerophis > Nerophis ophidion. Next base: position 37,644,848 of record NC_084615.1, on the reverse strand, counting down.
CATAGAAAGTAACTCGACATTAACATCATCAGTCCTGAAGTCCTCTTAGTTGCCCTCGAAGAGGATATGGATTGTATTTGTGATAAAATGTCCACATTCCACGAGATATCACCAAAACAATAGTCCAGTCTGATGGGTGAGTAAAGCCTAAAAACTGATGGGTCAGTCAAGACCCCAGCTTGTTAGCTCCTCCTTGATCCTCGTGTCCTCATTCGCACTTCCTGTCATGCTTGGCCTAAGTCGGACCCTCTCACTTCCCTCATTTGGTGGACCGGTAAGATTGGCCCTCTTCAAGAGCGCACTGTGTGCACAGATAGTAGTAGAGGAGGTTTAGCTACAAGGCAGCCAGGTGGCATACATTGGATGCTGGGAGGGAGGAATGTACTGCTGGGGTGGCGAGGGCGGGCAGGAGAAGAAAGGCTGGACTTGAGCTACATAGTAGTTGCTGAAGTTACAGTTGGAGACGTATGGGGCGGGTTGGTAGAAGCAGGTGACATTAGCGGCAATGGGGATGGCGTTCTGCTCGGCCAGCACACGCAGCCCCAGCGAAGAGATGAGGCCCAAGGTCTGGCGCCTCTCGTGGCCCATCAGGCACACAGTGCTCTCCTGCACCACGTCGTACAGCACGGCCAGATAGTCGTACTTCCTGTCCTCCAGGTCCACAAAGTGGTTCTGCAGATAGGACTCCAGCTTCCGCTTCTGCTCTCCCACGTCAGGAAAATCTATGAAAAAGCGCGAGCACATGTACCGCTGAAGCACTTTCATCTCCTTGTCGGAGGCGGCGCGGAAACCCCGCACCAGCAGGTGGCAGTACTTTAGCAGGCCCCCGCCCCGGATCTCCTCAGGGCTCCGGGTGCAGATGAGACGCTTGCGCAGGTGGTCCAGGGCGGCAGGGAAGTCTCCGTAGACACTCTCCCCGAGGATGGTGGGATGAAAAGTGGCGGCCATGGGATGCTCTGAGCACTCGTAAAAGAGCAGGAGTGAGTCCAGGCGAATTTGAAACGAGTCCACACTGAACTCAAATTGCCGCCGGAGGGAGTCCACAAACTTGAGCTCCACGTTTTTGCCTCGATTGTTGGAAAGCGAGATGAGGCTCCAGCGGTCCGAGTCGTTGCACACCTTCACCATCTTTTGCACATAGGCCTCCTGAAACACACATGGAGGAACATGCGGTGAAGAAGGAAGTGTTTGCATGTAGCATCAGCAAATAGCTTTGTACTTCTACATTTAAAGCAGTGACTACAGGGTAACGCCTTACAGCATCTACTGTAACTAACTCCCAAATTTGGCAACATCTTAGAAAACTGTCTCAACTCTTAAAAAATGACATGGGCTAGCCCAGTGGTTCTCAACCTTTTTTCAGTGATGTACCCCATTTTTTTTAATTCAAGTACCCCCTAATCAGAGCAAAGCACTTTAGGTTGAAAAAAAGAAAAAAAAGTAAAATACAGCACTATGTCATCAGTTTCTGTTTTATTAAATTGTATAACTATGCAAAATATTGCTCATTTGTAGTTGTCTTTCTTAAACTATTTGGGAAAAAAGGATATAAAAATAACTAGTGATTCAAATATAACAAAATAAAGATTTCTACACATAGAAGTAATCATCAACTTAAAGTGCCCTCTTTGGGGATTGTAATAGAGATCCATCTGGATTAATGAACTTAATTCTAAACATTTCTTCACAAAAAAAGAAATCTTCAACATCAGTATTTATGGAACTTGTCCACAAATAGTTACAAATACAAAAATTGTATAAATAAAAAAAGTAAAACACATGGCCACTAGAGATGTGTATCGTTGACCGGTATTTTTGGTACGATTTCCTAATTGCATCGGTTCTGGAAGAAAAGTAAGATTCTGAACTATTGATAAAGCGATCTCTGTTTTTTTTTTTCATCTACTGTAGCTGACCGTCATCATTATGACACGCTGTCACATTAAGTTCAAGTTCCGATACTCCGCACAAGTACATGATAATCAGATTGTAATAATCACAAGTAAGGAAGCGACACCACATAAAAGCTTGTAACACAACAATATTTCTTCCTCAAAAGTCCCTCAAAGTCATGCACAAAAATAAGAGTGAGCGTCTGTTTAAAGTGCACGCCACTTAACTCACAACTGCCCCCTACGGCGTGCTTCATCAACACAACCGTCCTCTAAGCCAGTAATTTTCAATTGGGGGTATGCGTACCCCTTGGGGGTACTTGAAGGTATGCCAAGGGGTACGTGAGATTTTTTTTAAATATTCTAAAAATAGCAACAATTCAAAAATACTCTATGAATATATTTATTAAATAATATTTCAACAAAATATGAATGTAAGTTCATAAACTGCGAAAAGAAATGCAACAATGCAATATTCAGTGTTGACAGATACTGTAGATGTTTTTGTGGACATGTTCCATAAATATTGATGTTAAAGATTTCTTTTATTGTGAAGAAATGTTTGAAATTAAGTTCATAAATCCAGATGGATCTCTATTACAATCCCCAAAGAGGGGATTGTAATAGAGATATTTACCACTATGTGTAAAATCTTTATTTATAATTGAATCATTTGTTTATTTTTCAACAAGTTTTTAGTTATTTTCATATCTTTTTTTCCAAATAGTTCAAGAAAGACCACTACAAATGAGCAATATTTTTGCACTGTTACACAATTTAATAAATCAGAAACTGATGACATAGTGCTGTATTTTACTTCATCTCTTTTTTTCAACCAGAAATGCTTTGCTCTGATTAGGGGGTACTTGAATTAAAAACATTTTCACAGGGGGTACATTACTCAAAAAAGGTTGAGAACCACTGCTCTAAGCGATCCAGCTAATCCACAGGCCAATATTGATCCACTCAAAAAAGTGAATATTTTAAGTAATCGCTGTTTTTATATTTATTTATATAATAAACACATGACACAGGCAGGTGTGGCTCAGTTGGTAGAGCGGCCGTGAGAGCAACTTGCGGGTTCTAGGTCCAATCCCTGCTTCCGCGGTCCTAGTCACTGCCGTTGTGTCCTTGGGCAAGACACTTTACCCACCTGCTCCCAGTGCCACCAACACTGGTTAAAACTGAGCTTAAAATATGTAGATAATGGGGTTCACTATGTAAAGTGCTTTGAGTCTCAAGAGAAAAGCAATATATATATATATATATATATATATATATATATATATACATATATATAATTCACCTCACTTCACTTCACATACGTCGGCGGCTGAAAACACTGGCTTTCGGTCCATCACTCAAACAGGTCCGAAAGAAACAAACACAAATAACAATTCCTGGTATTACAAAATGCACACTCACCCAAAATGCTAATTGGATGTATTGCTTTATATTATATATTTGATATGATATTTTTGTTAAAGGTCTGTAAATGAGCATGAATACCATATGTAATATTTTTACCACTATTTTTTAATGTTATTATAAGGACAAACGGTAGAAAAAGGGTGGATGGATATAATGAGTCTAATTGTAATGAATAGAAACACAGTGATAGATCTGTGTGGTCTAAAAAAAAAGATGATGACACTGCATTCCACCTAGCATAGTTGACTTCTTTAAGACCTAAAAAGCAGGTGTTGAAAAAATACTTCCCCACTGTAAGATGTTATAATGTTGCTTGTGCACAACCTCTTGTCCTAATAAAAATAATAATACATGCATTTTTCCCCATCTTTATTTACATAAATTACATATATTACCGATAAGAGTAACGATGAATACCGGTATCGATAAGGAATATTGGTATTGGTATCGATAACATCCTAACAGTATACATCCCCAATGGCTACAAGCCTACAACTAAGAAAAAAAAAATATGCTGTTTAATATTCATGGCAATAAGTCATAATAATGCAGTTTGTATAGATAGATAGATGGATGGATAATACTTTATTGATCCCTTCAGGAGAGTTCCTTCAGGAAAATTAAAATATATATCACATTGTATTGCGCATACTATCGCACAATTTTCGGGACATACTATATATATATATATATATATATATATATATATATATGTATATATATATATATATATATATATATATATATATATATATATATATATAGTATGTCCCAAAAATTGTGCGATATTATGCGCAATATATATATATATATATATATTTTTTTTTTTTCCCACACCCCTAATGTGTGTGTATATATATATATATATATATATATATATATATATATATATATATATATATATATATATATATATATATATATATATATATATATATATATATATATATATATATATACACACATTAGGGGTGTGGGAAAAATTGGTTCGAATACGAATCGCGAGGGCTTCACGGTGGAAGAGGGGTTAGTGCGTCTGCCTCACAATACGAAGGTCCTGCAGTCCTGGGTTCAAATCCAGGCTCGGGATCTTTCTGTGTGGAGTTTGCATGTCCTCCCCGTGAATGCGTGGGTTCCCTCCGGGTACTCCGGCTTCCTCCCACTTCCAAAGACATGCACCTGGGGATAGGTTGATTGGCAACACTAAATTGGCCCTAGTGTGTGAATGTGAGTGTGAATGTTGTCTGTCTATCTGTGTTGGCCCTGCGATGAGGTGGCGACTTGGGTGTACCCTGCCTTCCGCCCGATTGTAGCTGAGATAAGCGCCAGCGCCCCCCGCGACCCCAAAAGGGAATAAGCGGTAGAAAATGGATGGATGGATGGATGGACGAATCGCGATACTCACGTTGTGCGATTCAGAATCGATTCTCATTTAAAAAAAAATAGATTTATTTATTATTTTTATTTTTTTTATCAATCCAACAAACCACTACACAGCAATACCATTAAAATCCATCCAACCATCCATTTTTTCCGCTTATTCCCTTTTGGGGACGCGGGGGGCGCTGGCGCCTATCTCAGCTACAATCGGGCGGAAGGCGGTATACACCCTGGACAAGTCACACAGACAACATTCACACTCTAGGGCCAATTTAGTGTTGCCAATCAACCTATTCCCAGGTGCATGTCTTTGGAAGTGGGAGGAAGACGGAGTACCCGGAGGGAACCCACGCATAATGCAATCCAATTCCAAAACCAAACCTGACCCAGCAACACTCAGAACTGCAATAAACAGAGCAGTTGGAGAAGACACAAACACGACAAATAACAAACCAAAAGTAGTGAAACAAAAATGAATATTATCAACAACAGTATCAATCCATCCATCCATTTTCTACCGCTTATTCCCTTTTGGGGTCGCGGGGGGCGCTGGCGCCTATCTCAGCTACAATCGGGCGGAAGGCAGGGTACACCCTGGACAAGTCGCCACCTCATCACAGGGCCAACACAGATAGACAGACAACATTCACACTCACATTCACACACTAGGGCCAATTTAGTGTTGCCAATCAACCTATTCCCAGGTGCATGTCTTTGGAAGTGGGAGGAAGACGGAGTACCCGGAGGGAACCCACGAATAATGCAATCCAATTCCAAAACCAAACCTGACCCAGCAACACTCAGAACTAAACAGAGCAGTTGGAGAAGACACAAACACGACAAATAACAAACCAAAAGTAGTGAAACAAAAATGAATATTATCAACAACAGTATCAATATTAGTTATAATTTCAACAGAGCAGTGATTAAAAATCCCTCATTGACATTATCATCAGACATTTATAAAAATAAAATAAAAAAGAACAATAGTGTCACAGTGGCTTACACTTGTATCGCATCTGATAAGCTTGACAACACACTGTGTCCAATGTTTTCACAAAGATAAAATAAGTCATATTTTTGGTTCGTTTAATAGTTAAAACAAATTTACCTTTTTGCAATCAGTTGATAAAACATTGTCCTTTACAATTATAAAAGCTTTTTTTTTTTAAATCTACTACTCTGCTAGGATGTCAGCAGACTGGGGTAGATCCTGCTGAAATCCTATGTATTGAATGAATACAGAATCGTTTTGAATCGGAAAAATATCGTTTTTGAATAGATCAAAAAAATCGATTTATAATTCGAATCGCGACACCAAGAATCGATATTGAATCGTGGGATACCCAAAGATTCGCAGCCCTAATTTATATATATATATATATATATATATATATATATATATATATATATATATATATATATATATATATGTATATATACATATATATATATATATATATATATACATATATATATACACATGTATATATACATATATATATATATGTATATATACACATATATACATATATATACACATATATATATATATACACATACACACATATATATATATATAAATATATACACATATATATATATAAATATATACACACACATATATAAATATATACACACACATATATATATATATATATATATATATATATATATATATATATATATATATGTATATATATATATATATATATATATATATATATATATGTATATATATATCCACTATCCACACTACATAATCAGCCTTCATATATAGCACCTAATAGATGCAGACCCCAAATTGGATACAGTAATAATATACTCTGATTTACAATACATTGTTCATTTCTCAGCTTTCACAAGTAATTTCATAGGGAATGTGCAGCTGGTTTTGGGACTTGCTAGCCAGGGTATCTAAATAAATATAAGTTTGAGCCACCTCTTTAGTTTGCTGTAGTTCAATGAGGCCCTGAAAAAAACTAGCAAATTGGAGTATTGTACTTCAAGCTCACCATGCATGTTTACCTTTTTAAAGGCTCAAAAAATATATAGCATGTATGCTGTACACAGAAGCAGAACATTTGGCAAGGATTTCCCAATAAACATGACACTTTTCTAAAGTTTTGTTGCACAAAAGTTAGTACCTAACCACTCTTCCTATTTGTTGTTTTTGTTCTATCTTTTGCGAGAGAGCATGCTCAATCAATTGCGGCAAGCGCTGCTTATCATGAACACATGTTGGACATGTTCGCCTCTAGACCAGATAGAGTAGGCAGGCATGCTGTTTTATTTCTGGTGGTGATGTTTTCAATGTGGGCCATTAGTCAACCAGTCAGTCCTGTCCAATGTCGGTATAATTTAGAAGGCTGGCCTATTTAATGTAGATCTGAATCTGGTTGGATTACACAGAATCCTCTTTGAAAAGGACCTTTCTGTGCTGCATATTAGTTGGCTGTAAAAGTTGATGAATATTTTCAACATATATATAATAGGGACGGCGTGGCGCAGTGGGAGAGTGGCCGTGCGCAACCCGAGGGTCCCTGGTTCAAATCCCACCTAGTACCAACCTCGTCACGTCCGTTGTGTCCTGAGCAAGACACTTCACCCTTGCTCCTGATGGGTGCTGGTTAGCGCCTTGCATGGCAGCTCCCTCCATCAGTGTGTGAATGTGTGTGTGAATGGGTAAATGTGGAAGTAGTGTCAAAGCGCTTTGAGTACCTTGAAGGTAGAAAAGCGCTATACAAGTACAACCCATTTATCATTTATTTATTTATCAACATACAGTGGCAATTTTCCCCAAAATGTATTTTTGGTTTTAGTATGTTGTCCTTGTTATGGTACTGCCAATAATTGCGTGTAACAAAATCTAGTTTGTTTGTACGCGTATCATTTTGTCTAATCGAGTAACCAAACATATAATTGCACGTGTTGGGATTCAGTTTTTGTAATTTTGAGCAAAATAAGGTTACCCTAAGGCCAAAGAAAGTTGCAAATGCCAGCATGTTTATAAAGAAGGGAAGAAACATAAATTCAAGAAGGAACTTGTAAAGTCCGAACTGAAGGGGGCGTTCACTAGGCTATCCCCTCTCTTCCCTTTCGCTCATTGCCATGAGTCTTCAATTAACATGTAAGGGATATTGAATGTTTAGGCATCCATTTCATTCATAATTTCTTTGGATTTCGCTTTTTTTCCGCATATTTAAATATATTTTTTCTTTATAAAATGTTTTGTGTTATTATTGTTGGGTGTCTCAAACCGAAAACTTTGATTTACATTGGGACTTCAACCATTAATCCATTTGAAAACAGCTTTGCTCAAGAGTAATTAACAAAAATGAATAAAATCCGAACCACATAGAATGTGGACATGAATACGCGGACATAGTTTCCGCCAAGCTGCTGCAATAGTGTGCACATGAGAGTGATGTACACATTTTAAATTGCAAAATCAATGGTAATGATGTGAATTTATATATATGTATAAATACATTTAAAAAAAGGACGTAGTGGCAGGCAGAAAACATGTTTTTGAACAATTTTTCTCTATGCCTAGAGGCGATAAATCAAGGGTGTCAAACTGATGAAAGAATGAATGAAAGAAACTGCTCTTCTAAATGTGTCCACTGGATGTCGCAATAGCAATTCGTTGTATCCCCTGCCGCAGGAGTGCGCTGGGTACACATTTTGGGGGCACACATAAATAGGCTGAACTAACATTTATCCCCTTCTTACTTCATGTGTGATTCATGAAATGGGTCCATATGCACAATTTTGTTGTAGATGATGCTACATATGTACATAATACACCACATAATGTTAGTACATTATCCATCCATCTATTTTCTACCACGTGTCCCTTTTGGGGTCACGGGGGGTGCTAGAGCCTATCTCAACTCCATTCGGGCGGAAGACGGTTTACACCCTGGACAAGTCCCCACCTCATCATAGGGCCAACACCCATCCATCCATCCATCCATCCATCCATTTCCTACCGCTTATTCCCTTTGGGGTCGCGAGGGGCGCTGGTGCCTATCTCAGCTACAATTGGGCAGAAGGAGGTGTACACCCTGGACAAGTCGCCACCTCATCACAGGGCCAACACAGTTGAGGAAAATTAATAAATTCCATTATCATCCTGTAATTTCCATCCATCCATTTCCTACCGCTTATTCCCTTTGGGGTCGCGAGGGGCGCTGGTGCTTATCTCAGCTACAATCGGGCGGAAGGCGGGGTACACCCTGGACAAGTCGCCACCTCATCGCAGGGCCAACACAGATAGACAGACAACATTCAAACTCACATTCACACACTAGGGCCAATTTAGTGTTGCCAATCAACCTATCCCCAGGTGCATCTCTTTGGAAGTGGGAGGAAGCCGGAGTACCCGGAGAGAACCCACGCAGTCACGGGGAGGACATGCAAACTCCACACAGAAAGCTCCCCAGCCTGGGATTGAACCCACGACTACTCGGGACCTTCGTATTGTTAGGCAGACGCGCTAACCCCTCTTCCACCGTGAAGCCCCATCCTGTAATTTGATTTTGATATTACTAATTATTACATCTTCTGTTAGTTACTCAGTGGCCTAGTGGTTAGAGAGTCCGCCCTGAGATCTGTAGGTTGTGAGTTCAAATCCCGGCCGAGTCATACCAAAGACTATAAAAATGGGACCCATTACCTCCCTGCTTGGCACTCAGCATTAAGGGTTGGAATTGGGGGTTAAATCGCCATAAATGATTGCTTGGGCGTGGTTCCGCTGCTGCCCACTGCTCCCCTCACCTCCCAGGTGGAGATCAATGGTGATGGGTCAAATGCAGAGAATAGTTTCGCCACATCTAGTATGTGTGTGACAATCATTAATACTTTAACTTTAACTTTAGATTAAAATGTTACACCAATCACAGGCTTTTAAAACACCTATTTGACTGATGAATATTATCACATAATTTATTCAGAAATTATAAATCACACCAAATGAAGATAGACTACTATGAACAGCAACATGTAAGTGTAAAAAAACATTATGATTTGTACAATTTCAGATTGTGCTCGTTCTATTTTCAAACAAAGAAAACGATCTGAAGTTGTCTTTAGTTTTAAGTTATCATTACAGGATTTTACCAGACCGGCCCGCTTGGGAATAGATTTTCCTCTTTTGTGGCCCCTGAGTTAAAATGAGTTCGACACCGCTGCTATAAAGTATATTTTATCTGATTACTCAAATACATTTACCTTTAACGTCATGGGTGTGATTTTCTCCTTGTTCACCCCCTCAGGTAGGAAGTCCAGCAGGCAGTCCAGAACCAAGTCTTTTACCATCCTAAACTCCGTCTCCCCTTTGAGTTCGGCGCAGAAGATGAGGTCCAGGTCCTTCCACCCGAGGCCGCTGTCCTCGTGTAGGACGTAGCTGGCCGCCGAGCCGTTGAGCCGCACCTCCCGGACGTGGATGCTCTTCTCCTCCATGCGGCTGCGGACCACCTTGACGATGTCGCGCGGCTTCACCTCCAGCGTGGGGAAGCTCCAGCGGCCGTGGATGGGGATCGAGCCGGTGAGGATGGCGTCCAGCCGCTGCACTTGTTCCCAGTTGAGCACGCTCAGGTTGACACTATTCCCGTCGGCGCCCACCGAAGCCACATTCTCACCCATCCTTTCTTTACTAAACTTTCCTAAAAGAGTCGCCGGGCCACTTTTACGCACTGGCGTCCGTCACTTGCCTGCACATGGCGGAACACACACTTAATATGATTGTCCTACTTCTTACATAAGGTCTGCACTCCAGACACATTTAATTCAAGAGGCTCCCGGTCGTGGCGCTTATTAGTCACGGTGCGTCGCTGCGGGCAGGCTGGAGCGTCCGCATCCACTGCAAAAGTCCCCTTTTGTCCACTTTTAGTCTGCAACACTCACCGGCGCGTCCAATATGTCCCAAAGAAAGATGAACGAAGTGTCACTCTGGAACACCTACTTTAACAAAGTGGTGTACGCTGGTTGAGGACTCACATTTTGGCCCTTTCTGTGTCGCCGATAGCGCGTGTATGATGTCATAGCGTAGAAACTTCCACAGCTGCAAACGAAGAGAGTTCTTTTTTTCTTTTTTTTTGCAGCCCCTGCTTCCCGTCTAGAGAAAGAGAGCCCTCAAAGGGGGCGGGCTGTCTGTTGATTGGCAGGCGGAACCACCGCCTTAGCGACTGTCCCCGTTATGAGTGCAGTTAGTAGTGATGGGCATTTCTGCTCTTTAGAGGAGATCGTTCTTTTTGCTCGACTCCCAAAAAAAGAGTCGACTCTTTTGGCTGCTTCAATTGGTTTATCACCAACATTTTTAATGAATGAATAGGGCTTCACGGTGGAAGAAGGGTTAGTGCGTCTGCATCACAATACAAAGTTCCTGCAGTCCCGGGTTCAAATCCAGACTCGGGATCTTTCTGTGTGGAGTTTGCATGTTCTCCCCGGGAATGCGTGGGTTCCCTCCGGGTACTCCGGCTTCCTCCCACTTCCAAAGACATGCACCTGGGGATAGGTTGATTCGCAACACTAAATTGGCCCTAGTGTTTGAATGTGAGTGTGAATGTTGTCTGTCTATCTGTGTTGGCCTTGCGATGAGGTGGCGACTTGTCCAGGGTGTACCCCGCCTTCCGCCCGATTGTAGCTGAGATAGGCGCCAGCACCCCCTGCGACTCCAAAAGGGAATAAGCGGTAGAAAATGGATGGATGGATTAATGAATGAATGAATGAATGAATTATCTTTATTGTCATTGTGCATGTACAGGTACAGATCCAACGAAATTTAGATAGCTTCCCTGGGGTGCTTTGCATTTTAAAAAAAAAGAAGACACCACTCAATCATCAATCATTGAATGTTTATTTATATAGCCCTAAATCACAAATGTCTCAAACCACTACGACTACGACATCCTCGGAAGAACCCACATAAGGGCAAGGAAAACTCACACCCAGTGGGACGTCGGTGACAATAATGACTATGAGAACCTTGGAGAGGACCACAAATCTCCCGTCCAAAGGCAAAACCCAGTAACTCAAGTTTGGTCAAAACTGAGCTGATAATCATTTTGGAGTTCCTAGGTGATATGATTTACATTAGTGTATGCGATATTGTAATTTGTTCCGTAAGTAAGCTGTTACGCGCATGGCAGGACCTAGCAACTACCACATAACCGCATAGATACAACAGAAAAACCTAGTATCTCAAGGGACCAATCGGAGCTTCTTTGTCAGTCACCTTACTGTCTTTAATGAGACATTTGCACGAATGGGGGCCGACAGTCAACCTGATTATGTGATATTATGGCACGAGGGGATATTTGGAAGATTGGCCCAGGACGTTGCAAGCACCTTCATTAAATGTATGGTTCTTGATTCTTCCCCTTGCATACTCTTTTGGGCAGATAACTGTGGAGGTCAAAATAAAAACTGGACGCTGTATACGGCTCTTGCCCAATGTGCAAACGCAGAATGGGGCCCACCCGAAATATCTGGAGAAAGGGCACACGTTCATGAGAGCAGATTCAATCCATGGCTCAATCGGCAAGAAATTGAAAGCTCAAGAAAATATCTTTACGTTTGATGACTTTGTAGATCTTTTTAAGACAGCATCAAGATAGATTGGTTTTCCTTTGTTTTCTCAAAATCAGCTAGAAGTGAGTTACTAGGTTTTGCCTTTGGACGGGAAAAATGTGGGCAACACCCCCTCCCTAGGGGAGCTAAAGCAATGGATGTCAAGCGGGTCTAACATGATACTGTGAAAGTTCAATCCATAGTGGATCCAACACAGCCGCCAGAGTTCATTTCAAAGCGGATCCAAGACAGCAGCGAGAGTCCCGTCCGCAAGAAACCATCCCAAGCGAAGTCGGATCAGCAGCGTAGAGATGTCCCCAAGCAATATACAGAGACAACACAATATGCAATATACAGTATGGCCTTAGACCACTCTAAGAGGCAATGTAAAAAACAAGACAATAAAAAGTAAAAAAAGGGACCAGTAAACTCACTAGAGAGGAGTAGTGCCGATTCCCAGTGTGCTGAGGGGGTGGGAGTCAGTATTTCCTAATGCAATGATAATCAAATAGTGTGTGTGCCAAAAAAAAAACTAATGACAAAATTTAATTAAAAAAAAGAACAAAGACCCATCTCAATTACACATAATGTTCCAATCTGATTGTAAATTTACAATTATTTAGAGCAGTTGGTGGCAGAGGGGTTAGTGCGTCTGCCTCACATTACGAAGGTCCTGCAGTCCTGGGTTCAATCCCAGGCTCGGGATCTTTCTGTGTGAAGTTTGCATGTTCTCCCCGTGAATGCGTGGGTTCCCTCCGGGTACTCCGGCTTCCTCCCAACTTGACTGGCAACACTAAAGTGGCCCTAGTATGTGAGTGTGAATGTTGTCTGTCTATCTATGTTGGCCCTGGGATGAGATGACGACTTGTCCCGGGTGTACGTCGCCTTCCGACCAAATTGTAGCTGAGATAGGCGCCAGCGCCTCCCGCGACCCCAAAAGGGAATAAGCGGTAGAAAATGGATTGACAGATAGATCAGTTGTTTTTTTTGATTGATTGAGAAATTTATTGACGTCTTAAAGAATTGAATCCATGTAATGCTTTAAAAGGGCAAATGGATGTCAAAAAAGCTTGTTTCCATTGTGGTCCATTAAATATTCTTTACATTTAATACATTCAATAATAAAATATATATACCGTATTTTTCGGATTATAAATCGCTCCGGAGTATACGTCCCACCGGCCGAAAATGCATAATAAAGATGGAAAAAAAACGCCCTGCAGTAAGGTGGCGACTTGTCCAGGGTGTACACCGCCTTCTGCCCGATTGTAGCTGAGATAGGCGACAGGCCCTCCCGCGACCCCAAAAGGAAATAAGCGGTAGAAATGGATGGATGGATAGATCAGTTTTTTTATTTTTATTTATTGAGAAGTTTATTGACATCTTAAAGAATTGAATCCATGTAATGCTTTAAAAGGGCAAATGGATGTCAAAAAAAACCTTATTTCCATTGTGGACCATTAAATATTCCTCACATTTAATACATACAATAATAAAATATATATACCGCCTTTTTGGGATTATAAATCGCTCCGGAGTATACGTTGCACCGGCCGAAAATGCATAATAAAGATGGAAAAAACCATATATACGCCCTGCGATGAGGTGGCGACTTGTCCAGGGTGTACACCGCCTTCCGCCTGATTGTAGCTGAGATAGGCACCAGCGACGCCAAAGGGAATAAGCGGTACGAAACGGATGGATGGAAAATCATACAGTATATACGTCGCACTTTTGGGGGAAATTTATTTGATAAAATCTTTGATTGATTGATTCATACTTTTATTAGTAGATTGCACAGTACAGTACATATTCCGTACAATTGACCACTAAATGCTAACACCCGAATAAGTTTTTCAACTTGTTTAAGTCGGGGTCCACGTTAATCAATTCATGGTAAACATTCATCTAACACCAAGAATAGATATTTCAAATAAATAAAGAATAGTGAACAACAGGCTGAATAAGTGTACGTTATATGACACATAAATAACCAACTGAGAAGGTGCCTGGTATGTTATTGTTCGAGTCATTTAAATAACTATAACATATAGAAGATGCTATACGTTTACCAAACAATTTGTCACTCCTAATTGCTAAATCCGGTGAAATCTTCTTCCTCGATGTCGCTTCTAAACAACTCTGCCAACTCCAAATGTATGCGCCGCTTCCTCTTGTCGTTTTCTGCTGCATATTTCACTACGTCCAGCTTGTAATCTGCAGTACATGATTTCCCTTTCGGTGCCCTTTTAGTTCAGCCCTTCTCAGTTTTTATAAGTTACCACCAACGATGAAATGATCCATTTTAATAGCTATGGCAGTAGCATATAGCAGTTAGCATTCCATGACCCACAATGCACTTCTGCCATGACCTTCCCCCGCCGAATTCTTATTGGTTGACGTGTGTGTGACAATTGCTGACATTTTCTTCGTCTCTTCCCCGAATGAGATAAATAATATTATTTGATATTTTACGGTAATGTGTTAATAATTTCACACATAAGTGGCTCCGGAGTATATGTCGCACCCCCGACCAAACTATGAAAAAAACTGCGACTAATAGTCCGAAAAATACGGAAACCAGTAACATGTATATACAAAATTATGTTTAAAAAATGATAAATGATGTACATATATACACAGTATACATGTCAGGTGATTTGAAAAACAATATATGCAAAAACTTTTTAGGTAACCTATGGCTCTCGGCCAGATGTGGCTCTTTTGATGACTGCATCTGGCTCTCAGATAAATCTTAGCGGACATTGCTTAACACGATAAGTAATGAATAATTCCGCTGGTAATCACAGTGTTAAAAATAACGTTCAAAATATAAAACATTCTCATGCATTTTAATCCGTCCATCCATTTCTACCGCACCTGTTCAAGAAGTCGCATTAATGGTAAGAAGTATTTTATGTATTAGCTGCAGAATAACAATGTTATCAAAAAGAATAAGTGACTAACATCCATCCATTTTCTACTGCTTGTCCCTTTCAAGTCGCGAGGGTGCTGGAGCCTATCTCAGCTGCATTTGGGCGGAAGTTGGGGTACACCCTGAACAAGTCGCCACCTCATCACAGTGCCAACACAGATAGATAGACAACATTCACACTCACATTCCCACACTAGGGCCAATTTAGTGTTGCCAATCAACCTATCCCCAGGGGCATGTCTTTGGAACTGGGAGGAAGCCGGAGTACCCGGAGGGAACCCATGCAGTCATACTCTGAAAACATTGGTCTTACTCAAAAATGCAAGCATTTAGTTGTATTCGGTGTTAAAAAATAATATTTAAAAAAAATATTTGGCTTTCATGGCTTTCTCAGCCAAAAAGGTTCCCGACCCCTGATTTAGAGTGAAACAATGCAACATCAACACAACAGTATACTCCAGAAAAATATTTATTATTAAAAACTTCAAAAACAAAACACAATCAGCATCCAGGTAACATTAATTTATTGTCTTTAGCCAAGATAAGCGGTAGAAAATGGATGGATGGATGATAAACAGTGCCCCATGCCTTTGTTTTTGCTGCTCATTTTTATCACCTTTCCAGCCTTTAATCTGTGATTATGTAGCAACGTTTTCTTGCTCTCAACTTTATTCCTCTTGTTTTTGTGCTCACGGCTGCACTGTGTGTAAACAAGGGCTACCCCAGGCTAAATTGGGCCCTGAGCAGAATGCCCAACTTCCCATTGATAAAATATTTCACACTTTTTTATTTATGTGAAACGAGTTTTATACTTTTTTAATCAAACCTTAATTTGATGCATGTTTTGTATTAAAACATATTCTTGAGAAAGAAATTGTAATTTTTAATATGCAAAATATATTTTTTTAAATCATTACAACACGCAGCACGGTGGACAGGGGTTAGTGCGTCTGCCTCACAATACGAAGGTCCTGAGTAGTTCTGGGTTCAATCCCGGGCTCGGGATCTTTCTGTGTGGAGTTTGCATGTTCTCCCCGTGAATGCGTGGGTTCCCTCCGGGTACTCCGGCTTCCTCCCACCTCCAAAGATATGCACCTGAAGATAGGTTGATTGGCAACACTAAATTGGCCCTAGTGTGGGAATGTGAGTGTGAATGTTGTCCGTCTATCTGTGTTGGCCCTGCGATGAGGTAGCGACTTGTCCAGGGTGTACCCCGCCTTCCACCCAAATGAAGCTGGGATAGGCTCCAGCACCCCCCGCGACCCCAAAAGGGACAAGCGGTAGAAAAAGGAAGGATGGATGGATGGATAAAAGATACATTTATAAACCTTACTATCTTAGCTCCAACCAGAAATTAAACTTACTTTTGGCCTTTTAGACAGATGCTATTGCTGTGCACTACAAGAGTCTCTGGGAT